>NW_025766043.1:0-73180 GCF_003918875.1 Haliotis rubra | reverse complement strand
CGCGGGTTTCAGCGACAGCCGTTGTCATTCGAAGACAAACGTTAATTCGAAGCTGATGTCAAATGACGTTCACCGGCAATTTCGATCAGTTCGGAACTGACGAAAGCGGACGGAAGTTCATATCATTTGTCATGACCAGACGGCAATATGGTTGTTCGAATACCGTTTATGCGGGAAGAGTTGATGATGAAATGTTCGATCTAAGTATCCGTCGATAAAATGTGAATGCATCATGCGACGAAAGAAGTTATAACAATATTCTTTATTTATCCTTCCGAATCGTCGAATAAGGAAGTTCGCGACAACGATAGTCAATATCGTATGTGCCGTTATGAAAGTTGTTCATATCAGAAGCGTTATATCTTCGGTCGTCGGGTTCAGATCCTCAGAGCGACTTCCGGGGACTTAGTTCGCCACGCATCCTCGTCAGATAACGCATTACAACAAGCTCCGTCGTTAATTCGGAATATCAGCATTCAACGTTACCAATGTCGACAACAATCGTGATGCCGTAAATTGGCGAGAAAATTGACCGCGAATGATAACGTACCGGTCTTCGATGTTACGATTTCGAGGAATGTATGTCAAATCTGAAAAGGGAATAACACTCGTCAACGTCATTGTTCTTTGGGGTGTTAAAAGCACCGTTGAAATGCGTCATTTCAATGTTTGCCTCCTCGGTGCTGGCACCAGATGTAGCTCAATCTTTCCATTTCGTTTATTTACATTGGTTTACTTTTCCTTTTTGAGCAACATAAACCAGATACCAGGTTAAATTGCTTTACGGTTTTTTCATATTAATTTGCAACATTATCGATGCAACATGGCGGCGATTCATCAGGCGTTGAGCCGCTCGTTCTTCAAAGTCACCAGTTGATCATCGTTAACGCGTCATACGCCCAGCGTTCGCATAGCATCCCAGTATCACGCGAAATATCAACATGAAGAACAGCTAGCGTAAAATATTCACGTTCGGTGCCGACGATGCCGTCGAGTAGCCAACGATCGCCGCCGAAGCGGTAAGCGAAAGCGATGCGTATCTTCCAAAGTAATCACGTAAGTCAATTGGTAATGTAAACCTTTTGCCGACGTAGCTCATAGAATAGATTCGTGAATCGTCGCGATAAACCAGCATTAACCGAAAATTGTCGATTACTTCCCGCGTTTGAATGGTTTCGCGGTCATATTTACAGAAACACGTCTGTTAGCCGCCAAACACATTTCTCGGAAGAAAATCAGATGATTCCAGTACTGGATTAAATCAAGTGTTGTCCTCGCAAGCTTCATTAGTTATCTTTCAACGCATCATCTTGTCGAGAGTTGAAGTTTGTCACCAACAATATCACAGCGGGGATCACCAGAAATGGGTTTCAATATTATTGTACCACGTAGCGACCGAACCGGTTTTCTACGCATCTGCTTTTATTTTTCAGCCTCATCGATCCACCGACAGCGTATCGACGTCGACGCCACACGCATTACGTATCAAATATTACCCTGTATAACTACGAAAGGTTTGTCAAATTTATTCAGCCCGGCAATATACCGTTATTGGTTTCACACCGCCAGCAGCACGTTGGCACAAATTTGGTTCAAAGAAAATGAAATAAAAGAAATGTCTCTTTCGATCAAAAAATGATACAGTCAAAGAAAAGCTTTATCTCGATCAAACCTGATTACGTGATTCGGTCGGCATAGCCCGAAATCGAAAGAATACTAACTGATTAAACGAGCGATCAACGACGACGGAAGCATTGCGCGTCATGATACCGTTTAATCCAATGGCGAAATCGACAGCATAAGAAAGAATTGTTGAATATTTTCAAATCATTCGCACGATCGCACGCCATCGTTCGATAGGATGTATTTTGTTTTCACGGAAGGAAGTTCAAACGTAAACACATGATAGACAGTCGTATGAAGTCGTTTACGATGCATCGAGGTAAACAGCGAATATGAATCGACGCCCACACACCATAACAGCATTAAACATACATATATTAAAGTCACGTCCGTTACGCATATCGTTCTCTTTTGCGCAATTGTAATCGAAAAGAATCGTTCTCAAATTCAGGTTATCAATCATTCACTGGCTGTCAATTCGGTTAACCACGTTATATGCACATAGTTCGTTAAATATTCGCGCAAATCAATACGATCAGCCGCTGAAGCGTAAATCGCCCGCGGCGTAGCAGTTAGAAAGCGTCCGCCGGAAGGTCGCAGCTCGATCCTGACCGTCAACAAAAGACGTTAAAATACGGTACTGTTAGTCTCGTCATGCGACACGGCACAACAGACTGGTCCGCTCGAAATCGCATAATGCGCCTCGAGCAACATGGCATAGTTCGTTAGCACAAAGCAGTCGCTAACATAATAATGCTACGCACGTCGTCATACGAGCGAAATACTGCTAAACCCGGTTTCACCACCTGGTCGAACGCCGACATTCGAAGTAATTCCGAAATATGGTGCCGACACGATACCAGTTGTTGCTTGCGACCGTACGAACAATTGTAATCTCCAGAAATTGTAACCCGTCCAACCTATGACGCCGCGCATTTACGACTTCAAAAGGCAAATCTACTTTCGTGCCGGGAGGCGGGTGGAGTTCGCTACCTTTAATATGAAGGGCCCCCCCAAAATTACGCTTTAAATTATTGGGGACGGGGGTACTGACTTTCGGCAATATTGCAGAATAGGTGCGGGGTCATTTCATTACAAATTAGTGTCATCATTGTTCTTTCCATTTAAACATCATCATCTTCCGTTCGTTCACCACATGAACAGTCCCCAAATAAGAGCCCGGATCAGAATAATGGCGATCGAGAGATACCGTGATCCAGATTTAGTTTCAGGTCGCATCATTTCCGTATCTGCGTAGAGGTACTCTTCCTTATCAATACCCTTTAATAAAATTGTCTGTATGATGATTTGACGAAGTATGATATAGCGCATGGACGCCTATTTCTATTGTCCACCGTTATTAACATGAACGTTGCTCGATAAATTAAGTTGAACAAATACACGAATTCGCCATTGCTTCCGAAACAATACGCTCATGCGTACGAACCGAAGCTAAACATGCTTCGATTGCCTCTGCGTGATCATCGCAAGGCGTCGGCGATGCAAGCGCTCGCTCCACTGGCAAGTTGTTGCCGCAAGGTCACCCGTATATACAGCTGAGCCAGATTCGGTGACGCGAATAGCGGCGTTTAACAGTGCCCTCATCTAATAATTACCGAGAGCGCGACCGACGTTTTGAATTTGAACAATATCATTGGTACGTACCCAGAGCTCGACTTCAATATTCTCGATTGAAGAATATTGTCGTTTTCATCTGTTTTCATAACATTTACAGCCTTTTGTGGGAACAAAACCGTTAAACGAAATAAATTAAAGTTATAATCACTTTCGTTCTTATTAACCACTCGTAATTCATTTGCCGGCTTCAGAGTCGCAAACAATAATGCAGTTTCATGATCGTTCGAAAATCAAAGCCGGCGACTTCATAGTTCGAACACGTAGTACCGGATCAAAGCTTGAGTCAGACAAACGTAGTACTTTCTCGTTCCACATGACGAGACATGAAATCAATAATGACGAAACTTTCCTATCACTCGGTCATTACGCGGAAACAAAGTCAAGATTTAATCAAGCCGAATGCGCCAGCATTCGTGTGACGCCGCACGATAACATACTCTTCCAGAAAATTAACAGCGCCGACTTCATTGACATTATTATCCGTTGGAGAAGCCCGGGTGCAAGCAACCGATACGACGTTAATATAGACATCCGCGTCCGCCGGTGAGGGCGCCGAAAGAGATGTACCGTCGCGTTAAGTTGACCTCTGGCGATGGCGGCAGATCGACGACGAGGCAGTTCGCATGCACTTCATTTTCAGACGAAGCCGCCGCGGTGAAAGCTCTGAGTAACTACGACACCAACAAGCGAAATCGAGCAGTTGCCCACAAAGTCGCAGCCAGAATGAGAGGCAAGCATCATGTATCGGGAGAAGGAAGCGGTGAACAACAACGAAGGATTACAGTACGGTTCGTCGGGCTCAGCCAGAAAGCCGGAACAGCTCAAGAATCAACAGAGAAATGTTACGTAGGTCGCCAGGCACGAATTTCGTTATCCTGAATTGTTTCGTCCATGCACTTCATTGCCCATACTTCAGACGAAAGTCAACCCGACAACTCGAAGTACGGACAAACTCATAAGACGGTCGCCTACCGTGTTACACCGAAAGTTCACGTCGAAACCCGTTCATCCTATTTCAGTCGCAGTTCTGCCGAGAACGCGACCGACGATAAAATCCATCCACAGATCGTTTTGCAACAATGCCAGCCGAAATTAAGCCCAATTTGCTGGTGTAGCATACCGTGAGCCGTTCACGGCCGTCACATCGCACGACCACGACTTCCAGCAATATACGATGATGTGTTACATAATATAAACACGCATTTGTTCAAGATTTGCTTTCACCACAAACATCGTTTGTTGCTTATCAGAAGATACCAGAAGTTGCCCGTGACACCACGCACGCCAAAGACGCCATCGCGGGATATGATGACTCTGGTTAAACAACATCAAGCCGTATACAAATCTAAGCATCATATGAAGTCATTTCGGTGTCCGCCGCGATGTCGTTGAACACAAAAGCGGCGTAAACCAGCCAGTCAGCAGTCGTTTGACCGCGCAGCTTCGATACTATGATGTCACCGCGAAGCGTCCAGGTTAAACGCACCACCAACCTTCACGCCGCAGACTGGTCGATCGGTAAATTCGCCGGTCGATCGCCGATAACAGCCGGTTCTCAGATGCCATCAATGGATTCGGTTCCGGCACCGACATTATTAACGTCGCCGGCTACGCCCGGGACGACTTGATCGCCAGTAACGCGATCGGGTTGAATTCGGCAAAGTCGCCATTATTCAGCATCGTCGGCTTCAGGACATCAATACATCGTTCAACACCACCGACAGCAAGATGAAGTTCAACAATAAAAACCGGAATACCATCGGTTAGCGGCCTGTTCGTTCGTCGAAGACCTGTTCGATCATCATACGTAGATGGGTCAGTTCATTTGCGTCTTCCGCCGGAATATACAAGATCATCAATCATTAATATGTAAGCGCCTGAGAATATCCGTTCGTCGACTTCGTGGAATACCTGAAGATATCATCGAATTCAATATATGAAATCATCATTCATCATCTGAAGAGAAATCAAAGATCCATCCTTGCCAAATATCAGTATTGTTTCGAAGAATCATATCATTCGCGGCGAAAACCGATCATCAATGCATGAAAACAGATGTCGAAATCGTTACCCGTCCGATAACGTCATCATACTTACGTACCACACCGCATCAGCAGCATACGTCCGTTCCGTCGTATTGAAGTCGGTGAGCGGGTCCGATGAAGAGTAACATAAAGACCACGGTCAACAAAGGATATGACGATTTATTCTTCAAGGAATCACGACGTCACAGCCCGATGATAACGCGATTTGAGTCATAAACGCATCAATAGAACCGAAGTCATCATAAATCAGCGTATAAAATTTCATTATCAATAACGTTGGCCGTGATTTTTGTCGTCAAAACTGCCGAATCATCAACGACGCAGCATAGTTAGCGACGAACAACAGATTTCCATTCGGTATGTGATCATAGAGTTGAACATATCTGTTCCAAACGTGTTCACCGTCATAATCGAAGCATCAAATTAACAGTCAGACATGAATATGTTGGTGAATGTTCGGCGGACATATTCATTGAAATAGACGAAGAATACGTCCTTATTGTACTTGCTGCGACGAATATCATTGTGGGGATGAAGATCATTGTCTTCGAGTCAGTCGAAGAGGTCGAATGGTTCAGCCGTCAGTGAAAATATCACAATATTGGTGTCAGGGAGGGCGAATATTAGTTCATTGTCACGGGAGATAAAGACATAGGCCTGTTCAAACAGATGGAGTGAAGACAGTCTCGTTGGTGACAGGGAGGTTAACATTATCGATCGATGTCTGGAGTGAAGGCGAAGCCCCGTTGTGACAGGGAAGGTAGAAGCCCCGGTCAAGTATCAGGGAGAAAGTTCGTTGCGACAGAGGTAGAAGGCACGTTATCGTTATCAGGGAAGAATAAAGCGCCGACAGGGAGGTGAAGGGTCAGAGGGCAGCACAGTCGCCAGATAGCAGCACAGAAGCCCGGTGAAGAATAAGTTCAACAGACAGGGTTCAGCCACGTTGCGACGGTGAGGTGAAGTCAGTTACGACAGTGTAAAAAGGCCAGTAAGGAGATGAAGTTACAGATTAGTGGGAAGGTTAAATAATGATTGCGTGTGAGTCAATAAGCGATGTCGTCAATTTCGGCAACAAAATACTGGCACTAAAATGGATAAAATATCGATATAACAGAACAGGCCTACGCAAAGTTGGGTAGATATGTTTATCGATTTTATTTACACAAAAACAATAGAAAATATCAACAAATAAATCATAAGGTAAATCATCGTGCCGGTACGTACACCATCAAAACACCAAAATTGAGCGAAAGTAATATGTCCGGTTCAATAAATCAAAGTTCAAAGTCATCACAACATAGAATCGTTTGAAATTTTAGAAAGCGAATGTTGTTACGTTCAAAACCAAACAAAATCGATTCGGTTGGAAGAGGCCGACAACACAAATTGACCCTTTACCCAAATTGGTACCTGTCCAACCGGTTTCCTCAGAGTTTATTGGTGAGATCTCCGAAGATAGTTATCGCAACGTGTCCTTGAACAAATGCTCGCTATCACGATATCAGACAGTCGTTCGCCTGACGTTCAACCCACTGTCTTCGTCGCCGATCAGGTTATCTACACCAAAACACGCATTACACAACCGAAAGTTGAAAGAATCGAATTGACGATAACAGAAAATTCACGGTTTCGATATCGGGGTCGATATTTTCGAAATGCCATCATCGAAGGAGTTCAACACGATCATAGTCATCATATTTCATACTGCGCATTATTTTCGAATCTCATATACACGCATTTTACCCTTTCTACATCGATGCCAACGAAAACTTAACAGATCATTTGATTCGGCACATATTTGAAATGTCGTACGGTATCTACTTCGCCAGACATTCAATAGCCAACAAGAAGTCACACAATAACGCAGCAAGAACGACTTCGTATAGCGTAGAGAACTTCTTTCATCACAAATAAACCTTTAAAAACAACATTCCGCAACATGATTACCAATGTCATTAAAATAAATATTCATAATCAAGAATGCGATTGGTTTTCATTGACCGCAACATTGAACATCACACGACAACGGTTCGCGCCCGTTCGTAGCTATCAGACCGGTTCCATGTTCTCGAAATCGTGCACAAAACAAATGCTCTATTCAGCCATGAATGTTAATAATTCAAAAATGGACAGGAATAATAATATAAAATCATTGTGTTTGAGCGGTAGTCATAATAAACAACGAAACAAATTGATGATTCGAGAACCATCTCATAGACGGTCAGTATCAGGCGGTTGATTAAAGAGGTCCAGAAAATGAAGGAAGGATGGTTTCAAGCCACCAAATGACGTTTATCGCCTCCAGTTAGCAGTAGTTCGCCAAAGTTGTTCACCGATCATCGATATACGTCATATCGCAGCAACCAAGCAGAGTCAAACTGAATCAAAGTCTGGCAATAAAATTAGCGGAATAGCGTCACCGACATCAACATTAACTCATCGTCATACCGCAACCAGCAGAAACGTCCAAATTATCAGCCTGGTTGTCAAACAATCATCATCACCGATATTCACCGTTTCATGCCAGCATTCGCGAGCAACAAGATCATCCGTAATTACGTCAATTTCAGTCGCCGCCATGAAAACGAACACCGCTTCGCGTTATCGGTATCAAAATATCGACAGTCGACCGGAAGACCTGCCATGAAGCTGCACTGTGGGAATGAGCAACAATCGATTGTAATGAGTTCCTCATCATCGGTACAACATGAAAGAAGATAATCATTGTCAATTAGTCGAGCAGACGATAAAGTCAGCTCCAACGCGTTACCTTTTACCGATTGATGCAATGATTGGCACCATCAAATACGCTTCCATTTATAACCGACTTCAGCGCCCAACAGTGACAGCAACATTAGGATCAACGCGTTTCAACCATCAACTGCGAAATAGTCATACTAAAATATCGGCCCGCGGACCTATTCACTGCGGTTAAAACAGAGCATAACGATTCAAGTTCAGCGACCAGCCGATCCACACGCAGAGTGAATTAACAAAATCGACGGAAGAGCTAGCGAAAGTTGCCAACTTTCGCGACAAAACAGTGCTCATCAGCCGCCGTTCGTCAACGATTAACGAAGAATTATCATTTCCGATACCGAAAACAGCGCGTTAACATCCGTCAGAATCATACTTCAGCAACAGCAACATTTCGATCGACGAGCAACGATAGCTCGATTGATTAGAACCTAATAGCCAAAGAACGATTTCCATTTCGATTGTCCATCTTTGAAGATATCGATCAACCTTTCCTCAAATCACCGTGACAAACGAATAACAAATGTTCCTTCGAAAGCCATATGGTAGAAGTCGTTCCATTGACACGTAACCGGAATATGTCCTGATCACGCCGAGCCGACATGTCCAACCAGCGTTTGAGCATGGCCAACCATAATACGCTGGTCTTCAGTTTGGCATTACATTAAATACGTCGGTCAATCGACCGACATCGTCATTATCAATATACCAGTTAACATTGATCATCAGCAGCATCATCGGCATCGTCATGTTCACCATCAGGCGCTTGATCAATAAACATCGTTCATATCGCCAGCGAACATATACTCCATCAGTCATACCACCAGTACATCATAATCATCAGAACATCATATCATCGCGCATCACCAGCAACAACATATCATGTTAGTCATCATCAGTACATCATCATATCAATACATTCGATATCGTCAGCATATCATCATATATCATCGTTAAATATGCGTAATGAAATAACGAATGCAACACAAACAACATGCGTCGGCTTCTGGCGAACAACACCTTTCAAAAAGCCAGCAATCCCGTCATGCAGCGATTACGGCCCACGATCATTACGACCACCGGTTAGCCTACGTGCTATCAATAATAACAGCAGTGTCCGTGACCATGCCCGACCAGCATCGCGTCGTTGCCGCATCATCAAACACTACGGACGATCACCCGCCATGCATAATATGCGTCAGCCTTTAAAAATTGCAGGCCTTCGAACCGCACAAAAAGCCTCTTCGGTAAAGCGATTCGAATAAGATTTTTCACATTGCTCATTAAGCTCTGTCGTTACTTCAGTTGAAACATTCCGCGCATACTATTCTGGCAAACGGTTGTTCAACATTTCACAAAACCGACAAGTTATTTACAATCATCGAGAGCCAGGTGTCGGCATGCCTGAACACAACAACGATTCTCATCAATTTATCAGGCCACCCCTGCAGTGAATGCTCGACAACCACCTGAAACAGTTCACCGTTAACGAAAACACAACAAACATTGCCGACCGCCAAACCGGTCAGCAGAGTCAAGTTCATCAGACCCCCGATGGTCATCAGCCTGGAACGAATAATAGTCAGTCCGACCATTGACCGGCGGTTGACACAACGTTAGCGCAATTATCGCCGCACCAACAGTACCTCGGTCGTCAGTCTTCCGCAGGCGGCACCCCAGATCAGCGACTGGTTCCCGGTTTCAGGGGATCCAACACTGTCTCGACATACCCCATTGCGAACTGGTCCTCGCCAGTCGACCGGGAAAACCCGTTGTTCTCCTGAAACGTCATACTGACGTTAAATATCTGAAAGCCAACGACGTCGTGCCAATACTGAGCCACATGTCGTCAACCCGTAGCAATGGTCAGAAAGCCCGAACCGCGAAGACAAACTTCATCGTCTCCGCAAGGAAATTTGTTCGCATTCAAATATCATCACGTTGAATATAACGAACAAAGTCAACTTCCAAAGTATATGACAATGCCAATCGTAATATAATGCCGAAGGGAACATAACCGTCATGGTCAATCACTTTGTTCACCATGATTATCGTTGTTCTTCGATGAAGATTTTACCGTATGACAACGATTTCGAAGTTCAATAGCTTTAAAAATGATTTGAACGTCAGAGCCGCTAGTTCATAACATTCATTTAAAAGCGTATGGATCCAATATCTTTCAACGTCCATAATCAACAGTCTGGCAACTTGTCTCGAAAATTATCGTTATTGACTCTCAGTAGCGGCAGGGCAAACAAAACCGGCGCCGAAGCTTCACTCAGACCGATTAATTCAATACGAATACGTCCTTAATACCGATAGAAAGAATTACTATGACTACGCATTGATGATAGATTTGACAACAACAGCTTAAACATAAAGCCATTTATCATTTCAAACAAACAATAACAGCCAACCAGTTTTGTCTTCACTTAAAAACCGCAAATGATGAAAGCTCTCTAATCAGAGGGCCAGAAGAAGAACATAACATTCATTTAAAGGTGATGGATCCGTTTAACGGCCAGAGCTTTCTTCATCCTTTGACGTCGATGAAGATGCCGACTCAGATCGGCGCAACCCAAGATAAACCTAATCAAGATCGTTTACCGCAATATGTAATGAAAGAAATAGCGTTATTGAACTAGATGTTTATTCGTCGAGCTCCAGCACCCGGTACCAGACTAATAACCGGTGTCGCACTTTGTAATATTAGTTAACAACAAAGACCAAATCAAGCTCAGCCTGGACTATACCGAAGGTGGAGGTTCCAATATCATCTTCGGTAAAGAGTGAAGATCGTTGATAAACAGGCATGAAAGCGAAAGTTAAACATTATTAATGAACGTTTGGCAGAATATCTTACATTATGTTCACATAATGACGTTAATTTCACAGAAAGAAAAGTCTTCTGCCGCGCTTCTGATAGATGCTAATTTGACTTCACGAAGTTTATTAATAACGATAAGGTCTACCTTCATTGTTTCATTTCGTCCATCGAATAAACAAGTCGCTTCAGCTCATCTCGAAGTCGCACTATAATTTCATGTTCGTGACAGGGTAATTTCAATCACGAACCATCATCATTTGGTTACCATCCTGATCGACAACAACCCAAATCAAAACTTGAACGAACAAAGCGGGGCCCTGAAATTCAGACAGGTGGATAAACGAGACATAACAGCCCATTTCAGTACAGCGTGAAGAGATCATCTGAGGAAAGCACCAGTACCTGAAGATTAACGCCAGTCAACAAGGCCGACTATTGATCATCAAATCGAAGCTCCACGACAAATCTATGTCTCGTAATATTCTCAACCCGATAATACGATGCGCAGGAAGCAGTTGGTGTCGTTGTCGACCGACGATTACGGTCGTTACGTCATCACGCACATCAGCACACTTCGTTCGCGGCCGCCAGCCCACGGTATTGCCGATTGACACCATGCGTTCAATTTACCGCGACATCTCTCAGAAGTTCACGTATCATAGTGATGACATGTCGCATTATCCGTTTATGCTCTTGTCGCCCGTGCAGTCGCCTACGAGTTACCGTCAAACTTTCCAGGGCAAGAAAACGAACACGCATCAGATTGCCGCGAACAACAACAGAAGACTCATTCCTCGTCGCGAGCACGCCACCTGGGTATCAAACATCACCGTCATTTAAAGTCATAAGTCAGTTTCGTTGCCTGCAGAAGACACCGCGCGCATTTGAAAACCGGCACAATCGTTGCGTTATCATCGCTTCAACAAGTTCAAACACGCACCGTCGAATAGGACGACGAATTCTATCGATCGAATACTGGTTGAATTTTAACCCAAAGAAAGAACCTAAAGACAGCACAGTTTTACGCACCATAATCAACACCAGCAGCCAATAAATCAGATACCACAACAGTTGAATCACGCCACACGACGCCGCCGTTTCACCCACAGAATCGTTCGCCGCGCTAACAAGTACGCGTGAGATCGAATTTCCGAATGAATTCCAATTGAATACAATTTTAACGAACGAAGTTGTTCAAGAAAGAACAAAGAAGAATAAATGAGCCAACACGTCATCTTCCTCCTCAAACATTGAACCAAAACTGCAGTATGTTAACATCAGCCGTCCTTTGCGTACCGCTATATTATTAGTAACCAATTCGCATATTTTATTGGTACGTGCGGAATGATTGATGGGCAGGACAGAAGTCAGACGATCAAACACAGACCCCTCAAGAACAGAAAGTTTAGAATCATCATTAAAGTTTCAGAAAACACCTTTCCACCTTGTCGTCAAGATCGGAACAAGAAAGAAGTTTTCAGAATCATAACATCGTTGAAGTTAATAATGGCTTATCGTTAAACAGATCGGCGATGTTCATGGTTAATATCATCTGATCAACAAAAACAAAACTATCATCATTGATTGCAAAAATCATTCGACGGTATAGTTCTCCCTCACAAAATCAAAGGCGTTTGTTTTGAACAATATCTGAAACACCAACAACGCCTCAGTAATAACGGCGCATAATGTTCGCGCTTCAATAATACCAAATTAACAATTTTCTTTAAATCAAAACTGTTATTAGACACAACGAATTACCTCGATTTGCATATTCTCATAAAATGAAGGCGGCGAAAGATGCTTGAACTTCATCCAGAAACGACCAGCTTCACAGATTACGATATCATATTTTATTGACACCGGACTGGTCAATTTTCAAATAAACTATTCATTACCGAGCCAGGTATTCACCCGATGAATACAAAAATGTAGGCGCGTGAAAGATGTTTTGAATCATTGTGAAACACCAACGCCTGGAGCATTAACGGCAGATCGGCTATATGTCATATTTGTTAATAATCTTCAAACAATATCAACAAATCTTTAAATGATAAAATCCAGGTCCGTTGGTTTCGGTAAACACCACTCGATGGCAGGATTGGAGCGTATGTGAAAGATGCTTCGGAATAATCTGTCTTCCTAGATCGGGCGCATATGTCATATTTTCACAATACCAACAAGACCAACAAAAAATTTTCAGTTATAAAATATCACCATTACGTAAAATTCATTCGCCAGTATATTCTGTACCAACCAATATGCGGAAAGAAGTACATATGGCTCTAAAGCCGCTGTGTACCGAGAATGAGCCAGTGAGCTGACAATACCATTCTCGAAACTGTTTACAAAGCTACCGTACTACTATCAACAAGTATTTCCGACTAAACGAAGCGACAGAACAGGGTAACTTATCTTCTACGGGAAACAACAACACCGGGCCCATAACAGCCGTTTAGGTAAACGGGTCATTCCAGTCCGACGCTGACGTTATTATTACGTACTGAACACGCGATATCGGCGCGAAGCCAGGCCGAAGAGCGACCAACGTTCCAATGGCGTTAACGCGATTACGGAACTATATGCACGTCACTAAAGCGAGGTCACTGGGATCAAGTTGTCACACACAGAAACACCTATATCAGACAGATGCATGCATCAGCCCGAATACGCCATTTCCAGCATAATGTAAATTTCTCCTCTCGGTCATAACAAACATTTTAACGACGACGCAGCCGGTCAATTCGCATATCCTGCATATCGCGTAGCTGACTATTCGACACCGACCGAAATCTCCTCTGCTCGCGCTCCCACCCGACGTAGTATCGCGGCGTCGGGTCAAAGATGACGACAGAGTTACCAACTCTTCCATCACCAGTTCATGCCCGCATCTCCACGCCGTGGTATCAATCAGTGCTCCTCGGTTGCCGTTACGGTAATCAACTACGGTAACGCTATCACATAAACCCCAAAATGTCCGCAGCCGCTCGACGCAGATTACAGACAATGGAATAGTTGCCGAACGACCGGCGTCTTCATCCACAGCCATGGCGATATAAAGCTGATGCGGTAGTCATCCAACAGACGACATTCTACAAAACGCGTTAAATAATCAGGTTAAGATTCGTCACGTGACAAGGCGTTCAACCCACCAGAATTCATCAATACCGGTGACTCAAAGCCATAAACACCGTTACTTCATGAACAGCGTATAACTTGGTGGCACAGTTGACCACCTGTACCAAATCATTAGTTCGGTGACTATTTGGCAAAGCCGAGTCGTCGCCCGAGACCGTCGTCGTTTAATGCCCGGTGATACCCCGAAAATCGGTCGCTCAGGCATGCATCGACAGGTCAGACACCACGATGAAATATTCGATTGGAATTTATCGGTACCGCGAAAATATTTTGAAACCATTCTTCTTGGTGTACAGCGTTGACGCTCAATCATGACATTTCACAAATGCGTTCAAACGTCCCTCATTAAAACGTCAACAATACCGCAGCTGCCAGTTCGCCTACGGCAGCCAGTTCGATGAAAAAGTCGAGCATGCGAAAAGTTATGACGTTCGAGCAAAGATTTAATATTTCGTCGTATCAACCTGGGTAATCACACCATTTCATAACCGGTACAACATGTTTTAGTAAGGACAAAATTATGCTTGCTTAGCCTCCACACCATTTCAGATCGTTTAGCACCGGTATTTTCGTATTTCCGAAATTCGTGGGGATCGCCCACAAACCGGGCGACGATTACTTCGAATTGCTATTGTCATCACCGCCCGCCGCAGCATCGAATGGCTGATACACCACGGCTTCTTTAGTCTGACTGCAAAGTCATGCTCGTCGAACGACCGACATTCATCGCGTTACTTCGGTGTCCATGCTCAACGAACTGTCATGAACAGACACTTAAAGCGATTCAGAGAGCGTTTTACACCTGTACCGACAGTAATCAACGCCTTCACGTAGCGTCCTTTCGCGAGCAGTCTTCAGGCGAGAAGCGGACTGCCACCATGGCCCCATTCATCGCGCCGTTGCACCAGTCGCATAAGATTATCCTCATAAAGACAAGAAGCCGAGTTCCCATGAAGATCGTCAAGATTAGCTTCGCCGGATCACGTCACAGCGTCATACCATTCACGACGTCAGTCCAGAGGCCGCCTGTTCAAAGTGAATTCGCGAATAGTTCTCAATTACGACACGTCCGTACATTTACAACATCACGACCAGTTAAAGTCATTGCCGCGTACCGCCAATCAATAAATGAAACATTTAAAAAATTATGAATGTCATTGAATATATTGAAACATTTTTAAAATGAAGATGATTTATCTCCATCGTTATATCGTTCGGCAGCACGAATCTTCGACATTAGTAGCATTGCATCAGCCGTAAGATCATTTATTGGCGTCGTTAAGACCGGCGAAAACATATCGGTTAGCAGAGCTGGTGCGGAATACTAAAGCCAGATGTCGACTCGATTTGTCGGTATATTCTCCTTTCATTGCGCAAAGCCAGTATCTGAAGAAGTATTGCGTAGTGAAGTATGTCAGTGATGGTGAGGTCAGCCAGCACGCCAACGTCGTATCGACCGAGTAGTAGATCAGGTAAGTTACAATGAGGAAGGTTGCGTGAGATAACCAACCATCTCTTCGATAACATTAATAACCGAATCTTCTCTCGAAAATTCCAATGAATCCTTCGACAACAATAAAATCATCTCTCGATAACACGCTTGAAAATGCCTAAATCATTTTCGACAACGTTAGTCATCGCCGGACAACCAAAATCATCGCCTTCGACAATGTCAATACCGGTCGCTTCGAAATGCGTTTAGCTTCGACAACAATACAACCGAATCCGAAATGACAGAACATTTTATCAACACAAACAGTCCTCTCGACAGCATAACAAATCATCTTCGATCAGTCTTCGACAACAATACAACATTATCATCATCACGATCGTCCTTCGATCAATCGAATACAACAGTCGCCGATAACACAACACGTCGAACATTTCTTCGATCAACGAATACGTTCTCTATCATTCTTTCGACGGTCTCTTCGACAACAATAATAACCATCTTCTTCGACAAGCATAACATCTTCGACAACTCGACAACAGAATATCGCTTCGGACAAATCATCTTTCCATTACAATATCAGCCTTCATCAATAAATTGGTTCACACAATCATTTTCGATACCGTTAAATCATCAATTTAACACAACACGCTTCGACGAATCATTTTCGACAATAAACCGATTAACAAATACCCGACAACAATATCATCTTCAACACACAGCTATTATGTTCCTCGACAACAATACCAAATATCTTCGACAATACTAATAAATCATCAACACTGAATCATCTTCGACCATACAACAATCATCAATAACCGAGTCTTCGACAAGACATTGGCTCGACAACACGAATATGTCAGTCTGGCGATATCACAGACATCACGTACGTTTTCATTAACATTCGCACAGTTCGCTAAATCGCCTGTTTAATGTCAGTAAGCAACATCAGCGGGTAGCCTCATCAATATCAAACATCATGCCCATAACCTGTGCGCCCCAAAGTTGTTCATCCTAGCAACGTTCGAACAAGCCGAAACCATGAAGCACCAATGCCCGACAAATAGAGCGCGATAACTGCGGAGTTGACTGCAACAACTTCATTGACCAAAACGATCCTGGTAATGACAGGATGATCATCTCTTTCGTTACCTGTAACGACGCCATTAGAATGGCCGAGTGTCGTTTCAGTTCAGAAGAAGGTCACTAAACAATTCGCCGTCACGCGACGTTCGCCGCAGTACTGAGAGCCGCGACAAACTAAAGACCGTACTCAGAGGGCGCGATCAAACGGGTCATCCGATTAACTGTTAATCGTACCTGAGGCGACCAAACAACAACTGAATAACTGTTACCTGTAGGCGGGGATCAACGGGTCAACTTCGATTAACTAGCACTGAAAGCCGCGATCAAACAATAACTTCGATTAATCCGTTAATCGTGAGGCGCGATCAAACAATAACTTCCGATAATTCAGCGACCGTACTAGAGGCGCGATCAAACAACAACTTCGATCAATTCAGCGACCGTACTCGGACGTAATCGATTAAGTTCCTCATCGGTAAATTAGCAACACCGTTAATCGGTTCGAATCCTCATTGTAGCACAATGTGCGAAGCTCATTTCGGTCGTCATAGCTGAACATTGCTGCTACGGCAGTAATAAATAATTATTCTTCCATCGGGTCGAACGATGAAATGCCATCGGAGTTTCCGGAAAAATGAGAAAGTTCGATGTACGATCAAGAACCGTTAAACATTCGTCGCCTGGTGGCGAAAGCAACAACATTGATAACGGTTCATAACTCCTTCTCGTTCCTATTCGCATTCGATGTCGTTCTGGAAGTTAATATTCTACCGTATGGTTCAGATTACCTGATAATTCGCATGACCGCCAATCTTCGTTCACGTACTACATGAATGCGTACCAGGCAACATTCGTCTTTACCATGACCATGGCTTCGACCAGTAATTTTTCCAGACATGATCAATTCATATTCAGAATACCTCGAACATAAAATCAACACGACAACAATATATCAACATCCGAAGCTTCCAGAAAGAAGAGTGTTCAACATATCGTATACAAGCGGTTACGGATGCAAACAAAGTTCAATAAAATATAAAATCGATGGCACCGATGATCACAACTTATACCGTAAGTCCTCGGTCATCTTTCACGCAGCACCATTGATTATGTTGCCGAAAAGTCATCGAAAACACCACGTCGCTAATTCACCAAACAAAGACAGACGCAACGACGCACGCGATTTATTCATTAGCCCGTAAAATAGTCGCCATCGACGGCACGGGATTGCAACGCCGAGAACAGTCGAAGTTCCGCCGGGCGGCGCGGGCAGGCGTTATAAGCACCGCCATCCAAAACAAAATCTCCGGCATCACCGGTCGCATCGTACGGGCCAGTATATCAGTTCATCAATAACAAATGACATCTTCCACCAAGTCGGTGTTACCAACTTCATACCCAGACAACAGACTACCGTTTGCAAACTGTTGCCAGCCCACCCGAAGCTACCATGACCGGGGAGTAACGCATAACAAACAGCAAGACGAAGCCAACTCAATAAATAGGTTATAACGTTACACGCCGATACTGCGCCAGTTAATACGATTTCGTCATTGAACCGAAAACACTTTCGTTGAAAGTCGATCTGATTTCCGATGAACAAACGCTTAATTCACCGTGACATGCCGATCAACGACAAATGCATCAATATTCAACAGCCGGTGACACGGACGCAATATATCATTCGATCAGTCGTCGGAACAGTCGTGGAACAGTTTGTCAGATGAATGACCTCGGTTTCCGTTATTAGCCGATTTCCATGTGTCATCAACATTCGCGTCTCCACAGCCGATAAATCAACAACAATTTGCCAATACCGCATCAACCGTAGCCCATTCACTTGCGTTCGTCGCGATAAGCCGCCGGAATGTCAAAGCCGCATAAAAACACGTCAATCATCACTCAAACCAGCAAGATGTATTGGTTTACCACGCCCGTGATTCCATGCAGAATATTTCGACGCCCGTTCGCCCAAATGCTCTGCATCAAAACGGGAATAGCAATATCGTTCCCGGTCACGAAGAACGCGAGTCTCAGGGCACCACCGCGACAATGCCGTAACATTGCTGCTGCTACGCACCAATCACCACTCAGGGGCGGCTTCCACCTTTCAGAAGGGCATTGTCAACACGCATTGTGTCACCAAAAGGAACTGGCCCTTCAACAAAATACCGTATTTCGACCATTACCGTCACCGTCGCATCGTATAGTCAGTAACCGTTCGCTACTACCGCGACGTCCGGTGTCATCATTGGCCTCATAACCAAACGTAGTTCGAATCCATCCGGTAATTTATCTCGGTCATCAACAGCCCGGTCATGCCAGATCTATTTACGCCGGGTCGTTCGTCTGCGACCGCCTAGGTGCCGGAATTTACGCCAAAAACCAAATCAACAATCAATTCAATATAGCTCATTCTTTACCAATACCGCACTTCATACGATAACGACTCGACTAATATCGCCGGCGTTCATGACGTGAATATCGGCATTCGTCTTCAACGTCAACCAACCAACTTCTAAACAAAATACAGCATTCTCGACGGTAACCATATCCAACAAAACATTTCCGGGCCAAGGAAACTAACGATACCGACCGTTCACGTCATTTCTTCACCGGCATAACGATACTGGCATTTTAGGCCTGAGCAGAGAGCAGCAACATAATGGAAGACCACGCCTGCACCGTTACCAACCGACAGCAGTCAGTCGTGAAAGCCACCGCCTCTGAAACAGTTCATTCAATTTGACGGATGATTCTCGATCGAATGCCCGTACGACCGGCGCATGAGCGCCGTTCGACCAATTCCAGCACGAACGTAAATCAGCAACACTATCAGTCGATATCGCCGGCGAACATATAGCGAAGCGACGGGCGAGTTCATAACAATACCTTTGCCTAATATTTCAACGCCGAACATGTATCCTCACCAAGGTATGAAGAATCAATGCCCAATAACGTATATACGAGCCGTTAAAAAGACTGCCGCCTTCTTTTCGATGTCCATAACATCAACAATAAAACACCATATCACCGTCCAATAAAGCAACAGTCAATGGTCAACGTTGCAATGCACACATAAAGCCATCAACACAACAACCAACACCGCACCGACACCAAAGTCCGAGCACACCAGCGTCATTCATGCCACCGTCACAGCCGGTACGGGCAGGTTCAGTTTACCACGCCAGCAAATATTCGTTAACATCTACCCGCAGAAACAATACTGCGCTCATGTGAATCAGCCGACTAGCGATCTGTTTAACATCAGTTACCGTTACGGGCGAACAGAAAAGTCGTCTTTAACAAAAGTAGAATAATACGAAGGGATCAGTCAGGGTTAGGGTTGCAATCAGCCGCCGCTTCAATAATATTAAACCATGGTCGTCAACAACCAAATGCATTAACCGACATTGCCATATTTAGTTGAAACACGCATAATAAACCATGGTTATGAACAGTAAAATTAGTATCCTACAAGCCCAGATGTGATCCTCGTTGAGTTCATTTGACCTTGCCACCGTCTTCATTCACATAACTTTACCTGGTCCGTTAGAGGCATACGTCATTGCACAGTTACATTGCTTATCAGTATGTTAAACGTCAGAAAAATCAAGAAAACGAAGAAACTATAACATAATGTCAGTAAGAAACTCCACTTTTGAGTACCGACCGCATCATGTTAGTGCCGTTCACTCACCCAGTTGAAGCCTAATAATACCATGCTTCAGTGTTTGCTTCGTGGAAGTATCAAAAGGATTTATCACCGTTCGACACAGCCTAACAGGGAGATCTCCAATTACGAATAATACTAACACTGGCGACAGCCATGTTGAAGGAAATGCGAGCGTACCTATCGGGCATTCATATCAGTTTACCAGAATTTCGCATGCATATAAATAATACGGTATTACGATTCAGTGCTCAGCTGAACAGAATGGTACAGAACATCGCTAACATCATCAATGCCATAGCGAACACTTTCATTGCGACTGGTGCGTCAATTTACCCGTTTAAGCGTAGATTTCTTTCCTGGTATGCTCGCTGGTGTCTTCAGGGCAACCGGCGATAGTCTTTCAAAGCCAAAATACCGCCTTCGTTCAATAATCCGTCTTTCAACCGCAGAATTCCCGTGACAGCAGATCGTCGACAACATCGCAGCGATTCGATGAGCCACATCAGCCGCGGGTACCTGGGGATGCCGGTAGCCGAGGATGTCCAGTTGGCGATCACCATGCTGTTGTGCTGGCCATTCTGCGATCTAGTCGGCGGTGGGCTTTTATCTTACCGTAGACCCCGCACCGCTACGAACCCCGTGCTAAACCTGCCAGTAAATATCACCATTGCCTTTAAATTGTATGAAGTAATCTTTTCAGCGTTCATAATCGCGTAGTACCGAACTTCGCCGTAGTTAATTCCCAAAAGAGCGATAACTTTATCATTGAAGTTTTGTCGTTATCTCTGACTTCGCTGGCCTTCAAAATGGTGCCGCATAACGACACGATACGCCTGGTTGTTAGCCTGATGCACCACAATACGGAAATAACACTTCGAACAACGCATTATGTATATTCAACAATTTTAAAAATCACAGCGCTCCCGCCCGCACGTTTGTTTCAGACGAAAAGGTAATAACATCCGCCATACAGTTCATCATCATTTCGCCGCTGTTTCATCAGTAATCGGTCGCTAGAGGCGTAATGGTCTAACGACGCCATGTTACCGTTGAAGACAGTGTTCGATGAAACAGTATCGGTCGGTTTCCATTTGTCGACCCGAACATTGGCCGTACCGTACAGCGTAAAGAAAGTTCTTTCGCATAGTTCCCGACGTTGTTACCCGGGTCTCAACAGTCGTATTGCGTCCGAAGTTACAAATTTGAACATAATATGCAAAATCAACACAATAAACGCAATGAAATACCTCGCCCGCATTTCATGGGAGGCGTAAGAAAGTGATGCATGCAACAAAATCGCACCAGATCATTACAGACCGTCACCTGCGTCAATAACCGAATATCAAAGTCTTCCAGATCGACACAGATCAAAGTCATTCGTTAAACATAACTTATCGCGTCATCGAAGTCACTGCGACAATAGATCGTCATTAAAGCATCAATATTCCATATCATCATCAATAAACAGTCAGTCATCATTGTGATCGAAACATCTGGTGTCAACCGATACCGGTCATCAGTTCAAAGCCGCCAAGCGATCGGTTACTGGTGATCATTCAAAATACGTAATCAAAGTCGTTCAAAGATCAATAGAACGTCATCGGTGCAGTAACACCGACAATAACATCATCAACAGTCGAAGTCAGCGAATAGATCGTTTCCAAAGAAAACACAACCATACCGGTTTATAAACAGTCGTCATGAATATCAGATCAAATATCTGTGGCATCAATAACCGATCAATAATCATCAGTCAAAGTTCTTCAAGGATCAATAGATCGTACCACCGACAATAATCAATAACATCAAAGTTCGCGATCACAGGATCGTTATCTGAAGAAAGTCAACTGATCGAATAATTCCCGTTAAACAAAACAGTTCTTCAGATACGACAGGATCAAACATCTGCGTCATTACCAACAAAGTCAGTCTTCTCGCAAGGACTAACAGATCGTGCCATTCCAAAGCGCGACAATATCATCACAAACAGTTCTAAAGTGATCGTCAGGATCAAAGTCACCAGCAAGTGTCATTCCATCAATAATCATCAAACAGCGCTTCTTCAATAGATCGTGCCATCTAAATAATGAAGTCAAATCTCTTCAGATCGGTTGTCAGGGATCAAAATATCTAAAGGCGTCTCTTGGCTAAACAGTCAAAGCTTCTTCAGCGATTGTTTAGATCAAAATATCTGTGGTGTCATCAACCGAACATCACCGATCATCAGTCTTCCAGACACAGATCAAACACTTCCATCATCAATTTCAGTCAGTTTCTTCAGCGAATATCAAAGCCAGTCAATAATCGACGATCATCATCGAAATCAGTCTTCTTCAAGGATTACAACAGAGAAAATATCGTTCCATCATAAAATATCGTTCCGATCAATCATATGTTTATCGTTTCGCAATAGATCGTCATCTATCAGCAACATCAATAACACAACACAAAGTCTTCGCGATTGTTATCGAGACGCCATCTGCGTCATCAATCGACACCGAACAAACATCGTCTTCAGCGATTATCAGATCGTCATTCAAAATATAACTCATGAATAAAGTCTCTATCAATATCAGGATCATCATCCCATCAATAACAAAACGAAGCCCACCAGTTCAAGCGATCACAAAACATCTAAAGGCGTCAATGTCCATCGATAACACAAATACTTTCGTTATCAGTTATCACCAATCGATCGTCAATCATCGGCACAAACGGTCGCTTTCCGCGACAGATCAGTTCAATAATCAATGTCGTCATGATACATCGTCATTCAGCAGCATCAATAACCGATCAATAATCATCACGTCGAAACAAATCTTCAAGCGATATCGTTATCAGTCATCAGCATCATCAACGATCAATAATCAATATCAAACAGTCGTCTCAGCGACGTCGTAATAGATCAAAATATTCAGCAACAACGATCGGTTAATCATCACAAACAGTCAGTGCCCTTCCGCGATCGTTAATAGATCGTCATTCAGCAAAATAATCAACACCAAACGAAAGTCAGTCAGCGATTGCGGATCAGCCAATCTAAAACAATCCCGCGATACCTGCGATCGATGTATAGTGCGCCATTGTTCACCTGTTTCATAAGAAATAACCATAACCCTCCAGTACTCATTTCTCGTTCGCTGGCGTCACGATTCAACAAAGCCGTGTTCAACGATTCCGCTTCATCAAAGAAATCTCGATGAACATGCGTCCACGAAACACCGAAATAATAGAGTCGTCACTGACTCCTCACCAATTCATCAACGCCAGTTCAGATACGACTACGTCAATCGTTAAAGATCGACCAACTGATCCGAGCTGGTCGTTTCGTCAACAAATGGAACCCTCAATCTTCCTCGGCTTAATCGTATTGAATATGTCCGACGACGAAGCACCAACGATGCAGTCAGCGAAATATCCTGCTGCATCCTGCCGTCATGTTCAGTTACGCCGAGTACCGCATCATTTCCAACAGGTCGAAATGACTTCCGTGAACTGCCGTCCTGTCAGAAACGATGATAATGGTGCTCTGGCCTCGACTTCGCAGTGTAGACCAGGTTCCCCGGTCAGTCGTCACAGGTCTTCCGTCAGTCATGAGGACCCGCCGAAGCGGCACATCGAGATAATTGGTTCAGTATCGGTGCTAACAGCGGTAGTCCAGCGTTTTTCGCCGCGTTAAAATTTGTACAGTCAACACGCGGTCCGCCGACTCTCCGTCATTTATCATGCGGTTTCATTTTAAAAACGTCAGCAAGGAAAATATCAGGCGTGCTGATGCCACCGTCGAAAGCACCAGCAATTTTGCCCACTTCGGAAACATGAGAAATGATGAAGAAATTACATCCACTTTGACCATCGCGTGATATCGCTGCGTCTTCGACCAGTGAACCCCAGATTCGCCGCCACATTCCGTATTTCGATGTCGCAGTTCCGGAACGCGGCTAAGAACCGCATCAAAGTTTAGCGGGGAATAATTTATTAGCGCATCTCATCAAAAGAATTTGCTCGAAACGGCGTTCATGTACCCCATGATCAACAGAAATTCCGTCAAAATTCATTCTCGATGATGCACGATAAACGATTCAAACGATGCGATTCTCCTTTGTCTCTCCGCATCCACAGACCACGAGTCAATTTTCGGCAACAGAAAACAGATTCGGCATCACTTCATCAAACACTAGCTCCAGTTAATGCAACACATAAGACAACAGACAATATCACAGCAATAATAAAACCGCCCAAACAATCGGCTCAGCGGTTACTATTACCAAGAAACATTTGTTCGCTTACCACTCATTGCTAAGTGGTTAAAACACTTCGAACTATTATAGTTAGCATGACGCCATGTCCGAAAGTACTTTAACGCTATAACAGTTTAGGCTTAAAGCGCGCTTTATAACACTATACATGGCGGTAGAGCCGAATCATTTCTAAGATAATTTAATATTCTTTCTAAGGATAATATTTATTGTTCCAAATAACTTCATTGGTTAACTGGCATTGTTCTTTCGATGTTCGTTTCATACCCAGAAAATCAATGATAACAGCGATGATCTGCCATCGCCGATTTTCTGAATTAAAGTTTACTGCTATCTGGTAAACCATAAGGTACACGTTTACATCTCCACGATGCAATCGTGGAATGTCACTGGACTACTCAGCTTCATCTGGATGTACTCATCTAAACTTACCGCTGGTAGTAGAAATCGCACGCTCATATTGTCCCATATGGTCAAAGTTAATGACAGATGTACTCAAACCAATTCAGAGAAGATATTTCTTCGACCGTAACGAAAACCGGCCATCAAACCGTTATCATTTGTTTTTCTGGTAACGCTAGGTCTTGAACGTGAGGGGCAGACACACCAATAGAACAAGCGTTAAATAGCTTGCCAGTTAGCCCTGTCGCCAGGATTCTTAATTTAGGTCACCGACACCGCTGCTTGCTCTTTCTGCCTTGAATTAATCGTAATCATCCTTAGAAAGTATTAAATTTGGTATTTTAGGTAAGAATATAGCCAAGTTTAATACCATGTATAGTGTTATAAAGCACACTTTCACTCTAAACTATTATAACGTTAAAAGCACTCGGACGCAAGTGTCCTTGTACTTTAACTATAATAATTTAGGGCGAAAGTGTGTTTTATTACACTATACATGGTGGTAGAGCGAACTGTATTTCTTAATTAATAAATAATCTTGACCATTGTTTAGAGCAGTTTTGGCTTATGTACTGTGATACAATTATCTGTTGTCTTATATGTATTGCATTAAACTGGGAGCTAAAGTGTTTGACAGTAATTGTACATGCAGATCTGTTTTCTATTTGCTGAAAAAAACCAAACTCAGCATGGTCTGTCACTGCCATTTTGTAGTCATGGATACAGGAGAGATAACAAAATGAGAAGAGAATCACATGTTTCGTCCATTTTGTCAGTAAATTTCAAAGGGAAATGTCATTTTTTAACAAATTTCTGTGAGAATCATAAGATTTTATAGATACTAGACATTTCAAGCCAGGAGATGCTTTATTGAGGTCACTAATACGAAGAATATATTCCCACTAGAAAAGGGCTTTTTAAATCACAGTTCACTGACCCATGTTTCCAGGTTTTACGCGACGCAGAAACCAAAAGATTCTGCATCCAAAGAGACACACAAAAATCCCTACCATGTGTCAGGAGTAGTTATCTGTGTTTGTAATTTCTCCCATCAGTCATGACCGCTGTCCACATGACCACTCAGGGGTGGAAAGAACTTTAAAATTGCTAGTGTACTCCGGTACAGTGGCACATGTAAAATCACTTGCCCTGATAATTTTCCCACTATACCGGCCGTTTTCTTGTTGATTTTTTAAATAAACCACATAATAAATATTGGAAAGTCAACTGGACACCGGTACAGTGTGATATACAAATTTGCTTGCCCGGCAGAAAAAAACACTGGACCCCTGCCACTGATTACTCCTGGCTCTGGAGTAATTATCTGAATGTACACTACACCGTATCAATATTTTACAGGTCCCTCATATTCCCAGCAAGGACCTGTAACATTTATTGTTGGGGGTACCCTGGTCCCCCACCTTTGTAAGTCAAGGTAAAACCGTGCCCGTGTTTCTATTTTTTAGAGACAGCAGTTAACAATTCCACAGAGTCAGTGTTCAGCCTGAAGCTGCCCGAGGCGCCGCAGCCCCAGGTGGTGGAGTCAGACGTCACAGACACCAGCGTGAAGCTGACATGGCAGCCGGGACCCCGTGCACAGCAGGACAAACTCCTTGGCTACATCATTGAGTACTTCAGCATCAGTGGACAGAAACATGTGAGTATATACAGTCGCCAGGGGAGATTGGGGTTAGAATTGGCCGTCTGCAACCCATGTTTGTTGTAAGAGATGACTAATGGGATCAGGTGGTCAGTCTTGCTTGACAAAGTTGACACATCGTCATATCTAATTGGATTGCTGACGGAGGGTGAGTGAGGGAGTCAAGTTTGATGCAACTCTGAAAGCTATTTCAGTTGTTTCATGGACACATGTTCATATCAGACTCTTGTGGAAAGGAAGCCGGGCCTGGAGCAGGTGTTAGATTTTTACAGCTTTGATGAAATCCATGAGCGAGCATGAGAATTGTTTTGAAAAAAAATGAAATTTACCAAGTTTTATGGTGTATTTCATCGAATATGTGAGTGAATAGTAACACCTCTCCTAATGATTACAGCTTTCTGGTATGTCAGTTGTGGTACCTTTAGATAGCTGATCCTGTGTAATCCTTGAAGAGACTGACTGTGTGGTGTGTCAGTTGTGGTACCTTTAGATGGCTGATCCTGTGTAATCCTTGAAGAGACTGACTGTTTGTGTGGTGTGTCAGTTGTGGTTACCTTTAGATGGCTGATCCTGTGTAATCCTTGAAGAGACTGACTGTTTGTGTGGTGTGTCAGTTGTGGTACCTTTAGATGACTGATGCTGTGTAATCCTTGAAGAGACTGACTGTTTGTGTGGTGTGTCAGTTGTGGTACCTTTAGATGACTGATGCTGTGTAATCCTTGAAGAGACTGACTGTTTGTGTGGTGTGTCAGTTGTGGTACCTTTAGATGACTGATCCTGTGTAATCCTTGAAGAGACTGACTGTTTGTGTGGTGTGTCAGTTGTGGTACCTTTAGATGACTGATGCTGTGTAATCCTTGAAGAGACTGACTGTTTGTGGTATGTCAGTTGTGGTACCTTTAGATGGCTGATCCTGTGTAATCCTTGAAGAGACTGACTGTTTGTGTGGTGTGTCAGTTGTGGTACCTTTAGATGGCTGATCCTGTGTAATCCTTGAAGAGACTGGCTGTTTGTAGTGTGTTAGTTGTGGTACCTTTAGATGGCTGATCCTGTAATGATCCTTGAAGAGACTGACTGTTTGTGTGGTGTGTCAGTTGTGGTACCTTTAGATGGCTGATCCTGTGTAATCCTTGAAGAGACTGGCTGTTTGTGTGGTGTGTCAGTTGTGGTACCTTTAGATGGCTGATCCTGTGTAATCCTTGAAGAGACTGACTGTTTGTGTGGTGTGTCAGTTGTGGTACCTTTAGATGGCTGATCCTGTGTAATCCTTGAAGAGACTGGCTGTTTGTAGGGTGTGTCAGTTGTGGTACCTTTAGATGGCTGATCCTGTGTAATCCTTGCAGAGACTGACTGTTTGTGTGGTGTGTCCAGTTGTGGTACCTTTAGATGGCTGATCCTGTGTAATCCTTGAAGAGACTGACTGTTTGTAGAATGTGTCAGTTGTTGGTACCTTTAGATGGCTGATCCTGTGTAATCCTTGAAGAGACTGACTGTTTGTGTGGTGTGTCAGTTGTGGTACCTTTAGATGGCTGATCCTGTGTAATCCTTGAAGAGACTGACTGTTTGTAGGGTGTGTCAGTTGTGGTACCTTTAGATGACTGATCCTGTGTAATCCTTGAAGAGACTGACTGTTTGTGTGGTGTGTCAGTTGTGGTACCTTTAGATGGCTGATCCTGTGTAATCCTTGAAGAGACTGGCTGTTTGTAGGGTGTGTCAGTTGTGGTACCTTTAGATGGCTGATCCTGTGTAATCCTTGAAGAGACTGACTGTTTGTGTGGTGTGTCAGTTGTGGTACCTTTAGATGGCTGATCCTGTGTAATCCTTGAAGAGACTGACTGTTTGTGTGGTGTGTCAGTTGTGGTACCTTTAGGTGACTGATCCTGTGTAATCCTTGAAGAGACTGACTGTTTGTGTGGTGTGTCAGTTGTGGTACCTTTAGATGGCTGATCCTGTGTAGTCCTTGCAGAGACTGACTGTTTGTAGGGTGTGTCAGTTGTGGTACCTTTAGATGACTGATCCTGTGTAATCCTTGAAGAGACTGGCTGTTTGTAGGGTGTGTCAGTTGTGGTACCTTTAGATGGCTGATCCTGTGTAATCCTTGAAGAGACTGACTGTTTGTGTGGTGTGTCAGTTGTGGTACCTTTAGATGGCTGATCCTGTGTAATCCTTGAAGAGACTGACTGTTTGTGTGGTGTGTCAGTTGTGGTACCTTTAGATGGCTGATCCTGTGTAATCCTTGAAGAGACTGACTGTTTGTGTGGTGTGTCAGTTGTGGTACCTTTAGATGGCTGATCCTGTGTAATCCTTGAAGAGACTGACTGTTTGTGTGGTGTGTCAGTTGTGGTACCTTTAGATGGCTGATCCTGTGTAATCCTTGAAGAGACTGACTGTTTGTGTGTGGTGTGTCAGTTGTGGTACCTTTAGATGACTGATCCTGTGTAATCCTTGAAGAGACTGACTGTTTGTGTGTGGTGTGTCAGTTTTGGTACCTTTAGATGACTGATCCTGTGTAATCCTTGAAGAGACTGACTGTTTGTGTGGTGTGTCAGTTGTGGTACCTTTAGATGGGCTGATCCTGTGTAATCCTTGAAGAGACTGACTGTTTGTGTGGTGTGTCAGTTGTGGTACCTTTAGATGACTGATCCTGTGTAATCCTTGAAGAGACTGGCTGTTTGTGTGGTGTGTCAGTTGTGGTACCTTTAGATGACTGATCCTGTGTAATCCTTGAAGAGACTGACTGTTTGTGTGGTGTGTCAGTTGTGGTACCTTTAGATGACTGATCCTGTGTAATCCTTGAAGAGACTGACTGTTTGTGTGGTGTGTCAGTTGTGGTACCTTTAGATGACTGATCCTGTGTAATCCTTGAAGAGACTGACTGTTGACAGAATTACTGTTTGTGTGTGTGTCAGTGCCAGGTACCTTTAGATGACTGATCCTGTGTAATCCTTGAAGAGACTGACTGTTTGTGTGGTGTGTCAGTTGTGGTACCTTTAGATGGCTGATCCTGTGTAATCCTTGAAGAGACTGACTGTTTGTGTGGAGCCTCACACTGTGTGTTTTCCAGACTCTCTCTACCTGCTGAATAGAAACCAATGATGAATTACAGATACCTCTGCAGTGTGTTTAAATGAAGTTGTAAGAATTGAGTCCTACAGATTTTGTTCACATGCATCACTTCTTACACCCTCCCATAAAAATATTACAAAAGATTTGAGGTAAAATTTGTTCATTTGTGTATGTTATTGATTTTGTAATATGTTTCATGGTTGTAGCTTTGAGGGATTTTTAGCCCCATTTTGACTGTTTAGGATTGGGTAACAGCATCCAAGGATATCACAAAGAACTCCTACACTGTACAGAACCTGCAGCCAGGAACATCGCACATGTTCCAGGTCCCAGCCAAGAAACGAAATCGGCATCAGCCAGGCCAGTCCTCCGTCTGACACCATCAGGACACACAGTATGTTGACAGCAGTAACATGACGCCATTATACATCGTTGTCATTTGGCCTCTCTAACGACAGTGTTCAGTAGATTCTGAATAAAACAGAGACCACGGCAGGTGATGGTGACTGTACTCTAGTGGACTGTATGACGAGATGTTCCAACCTGCCTCATGTCTAGTAAACATGCAGGCAGAGATAGCTGCTGTTTTTAAGAAGTATTGGAAAACCATTTAAGCTCTCTATAATGCACATAAATGGCATTTGTGATTCAAGTGGTATTTGCATGTAGTGCATCAAATACTGTAAACATATCATTAATCGTATACAGCATTTGAAATTAAGCTTGTAAGTCAAGAGGTCTTTGTCGTAAACTTAAATATTAAAGAGTTATCATGTTTTAAATTAAAATACTACAGCAATGAAACATAACAGAGTTCAGTACCACCTTGATTATGAACACTGAAAAAGTTACTTCATACAATTTAAAACTATGGAGTGATATTTACTGTAGGTTTATTTTAAGTTTTCATGCCCTTTTCAGACAGGGTCTACAGTGCTCCGGCCCCACCTACTCATTTACGTCTGAGGCCAAGTAGCAACAGCGTGGTGATTGACTGGCCCCACTTCTCTCCTCCCAGCTGACCTCGCGGACGGCTACATCCTCAGCTACGGAAGGGCATCCCAGACACCCACAGCACAGTGGTGGACAAGCATCAGATGTCTTATACCGTAGTATCAACCTAGGTGAGTGTCTGCTGTGTTACCAATCTCATTCATCCACAGGGTTCACACGGGTTTGAAAAGACAGTTATTTGGACATTTTATGCAAAAGAACTTGAATTAATTTTAGCTTTGAAAAGGCCCTAATATTGCCAGTGATTTTAAGTCTTTCTAAAGAGGCCCTATATTTAGCAAAACATACCAAGTAGAAATCTACACTTAAACAGAATAAAAATTGTACCTCGAGATCACCCAATGTAAAGGAAAAATGTTCCTTGTGATGTGCGTGATGATGTGATTACACTTGATGTTCTGTATTCTGGTCAACTGAACTTTGCGTCAATAATCTCTGCAATATTGTTCTTATATGCATACAGAATTCTGATCAAACTGGTAAACATGAATGCCAGTAAAGAACATACGCTCACTTCAACATAATAATCATAGTGTTGAAATGCTTGTGGTGTCTACTATGTCTTCATGAATATCAGTCATCCCTCCTGTTAGAACTGTAGTCAGACAGACCTTTGATGTCATCCATCTTTGTCCTCCACAGAGCCAAACACAGAGTATGTGGTGAAACTTGTCGGCTTCAACAAGATTGGAGTGGGGCAGCCTCTTTATGATGCAGTCAAGACACTCAAAAGTGGGTTTCTTGAAGAACTGACATTATCTATTATATAGACCATCTTGCTTCTTGTTTTCTTGATTTTCTGCATGGTTTGTTTGTTGTTTAATGCCTCTGTCAGCAATATTACAGCTGTATGGCAGCAGCCTGCCTCTATGTCTGGACCAGGCAAAAGTTATGTGAATGAAAGACAGTAAACTAAGGTCAAAATGAACTCAACAGGATCACATCCTGGGCCTCTAACTGTAGGATCACTAATTTTACTATGTTTATAACCATAGTTTGTTATGCATGTTTCAACTAAATTATATAGCAAGTGTCCAGGACCAATACGACAGTTTGTTGTGACTGTATTTGTGGTTTAATGTATTAGAAACTTAGCAACTGATGCAACCTAACCCTGAAGCACAATTAGCTCATGTGGTGTCTACCTCACTTTGTTTAAAACTGACCTCTGTTCACCCATGAACAGGGGCGGTGGGGTAGCCTAGTGGTTAAAGCGTTCGCTCGTCACGCTGAAGGTCCGGGTTCGATTCCCCACATGGGCACAATGTGTAAGCCCATTTCTGGTGTACCCCGCCGTGATATTGCTGAAATATTGCAAAAAGCGGCGTAAAACTGAACTCACTCACTCACCCATGAACAATGTAACTGGTGCCTGAATGGCCACTTGGGTTGTATGATCCCCAGGGAGCTGAGAATGAATATCAAGTGCACAGTGACTAAGTTCATTAATGTTGTCCTTATGGATGCATTGCAGCATTGTATAAATTGTTGTTGTTATTATTGACTGTTCTTTTATTAGTTGTGTTTGTGGTGTGAATGAGTGTTTTTGTATTTAGTGTTATAAGTTTATAAAAAAAAGCCTTGAAGTCTTTTTTTACGCTCATACTATACATTATTGACATTGGTCCTTCACTACCTTGGGTGAGGATCTATGTTGTAACATATTTCAGCATTGAAATATTAATTAAACAAAATAGTATTATAGACTCACCCATCATATACTATATATTTGCCAACATTATGTTACAATATGTTACTGTGAGGTTGTTCATTATAGAGTGGAGTCGGAACAGCGCACTCACGCCACCAGTCGGGATACAGGGCAGCTTCAGTCCTAAATCCTCCATCATCGCATGCGTGGACTGATGGGAACCAGAAGGCCGGGGTAGAGCTTCCTGACAACTACTTGTACATGGTTAGGTACCGTCACAAGCATGAAGTGTACCAGTATGTTGCCACCTCTCACACCAGCGTACAGATACACAACCTCAAGCCCTTCACAGAATACGAAGTATCGGTGCATGTTACGGACGGAAGGGAAAACTCAACATGGAGCATGTCATCTCTGATCTTGACCCACGAGTCAGGTATGGTGGAACTCACTTAGCCACATTTACAAAATGTTTTGTTAGTTATGAAGTTACAATCAGGAAATATAATATATTTTGTTTAAAGTTAGTTATGTTGACGGTAGAGATAAATGCCAATGTACATCTATAAACACCAGCGAAAATAATAAATCAAGTCCATTGTGTATAAATTCTGGCTACTGTGAAAACCGTGTAAAGAGAATGAAGCCTTCTCTAACAGAAGTATATACCTGTGACATATATTAAGTGAGTGAGTGAGTTTAGTTTTACGCCGCACTCAGCAATATTCCAGCTTTATGGCGGCGGTCTGTAAATAATCGAGTCTGGACCAGACAACCCAGCATGAGCATCGATCTGCGCAATTGGGAACCGATGACATGTGTCAACCAAGTCAGCGAGCCTGACCACCCGATCTCGTTAGTCGCCTCTTACGACAAGCATGGATTACTGAAGGCCAATATTCTAACCTGGACCATCACGGGTAGCATATTTTAAGTACTGAAACAGAGACACACATACAAGGCAGTGGCAGAGTATTCTCAGGATTCCAATCTGACAGTGGCAATTGTAATGGGTAAAAATACAATTATTTTATTGAAAGGGGTAGTTATTTTAAAGTTATATTCCCCGTAACCTTTAATGCAGTAATGTTAACCTAAGCGTAAATGCCCCTTCTAAAGGAAATGGAAGCCACCCCTAAAGTGAGTGAGTGAGAATGGTTTTATGCTGCTTTTAGCAATATTACAGCAATATCACGGTGGGTCACCCCTAAAGAATCATGACATTTGTTTTCACATGGATAATAGTATTAGGGGCAATGTTGCTATTCCATTTTGGCATTGTCACAAACATTTATGACAGACTAGACGTCAAATATTCTACATAAATCCCTGACATGAAATAACTATGTATAACTCTATCTGCTGGGAACACAGAGTGAGTGAGTGAGCATGGTTTTATGCCGCTTTTAGCAATATTCCAGCAATATCACGGCAGGGGACACCAGAAATGGGCTGGAAACACAGTTGTTACCGAGAGTATTGTACTGAAGTGTTGTTGTATTTATCAACTGTGAACTTGAGAAATGTTGATATTTTATAAATCAATATACCCAAATCCGATTCTTTTTATCATCCAAAGTCATTCATGCAACCATATTACAGCTTGTTCAGCTTGACTTGATCAAGTGAATACTAATGCATTGTGTATCACAACTGGTTGGGTCTATTATTGTGAAGGGTGCACATTTGTCAGTTGATTGTCAACATGTCTGAACAGGTCGCCGTTTGACATCTCAGTGACGAGAAATCGTCAGCTTTCTTTAAAAAAGTGTTGTTTTCCGGGTTCTGTAACAAATCCATGTATGCATGCTTCGCACAAATGCAACATTAATAACATTCTCTGCTCCCCTATTTAATGAAGTTAACTCGATCTGCTGTTTGTGCCATTTGACCTCCCAGTCATATGTAGAGTAGCTCAGGTTAAGCTGAACAAGCTGTAGTTTGCAAACAGTAAATCTGTGTCAAGAGTATAGAAAGTTGTGCTTACCAGCTTTAGTGGAAGAAAGATTAGTGATGTCATTTGATTGTGATGTCATGGTAACCAATGAGGTGACTTGTCTGCAAGCATTTTGATGCAATTATTGTAGTGATAGCTCTTGGGAGATTTTGTTTTGGATGAAAATTCAATTCTTATAGCACCTGCCACGCCACCAACGGACCTGACTGTTCTCAGCGACACACAGGACTCCATTGCCATCAATTGGCAGCCCCCAACACAGGCTAATGGAGTCATCACGGGTACGTCCGTCTGCATCATATAGTATCTTTGTTTGAATGGGTTTACAAAAACGGTGTAGACATATATTTATGCCTTTGTTGCAGCTTTCATGTATGTAGCCATGGCAACATAATCCAATAATTATACATGAAAAAGAGAGATGATCAGCCAGAGTTTACAGATGGAGTACTTAAGTTCTTTAATCCATGTTACCATGGTTACACAAATTTATTGAACACTGTTTGCATCCATATAGCCCTTGTATGTAAAACCTCTGATCGCATGACAGACCTCTTCTTTTCTGAAGAGCTGGATGTTGATATGTGGTATGTGTTGAAATTTTGTTCAGATATTCTAGATATATAAGACATTGATCATATCTGGGCAAATTACTGGTCAGAAAATACATCGTCATGTGATGTAAGACCCAAAATGTTTACACACTCAGGCTACACGATTCTCTACGCCACTAACAAGACATGGGACAACAGAGATTGGACAGTCATGCAGGTGCAAGGTGAAGATCTGTCGACCCGCCTGAACAGTGTGAAGCCAGAGCAGACGAATTACTTCAAGGTGCAGGCTCGGAACAGGAAGGGTTATGGACCATTCTCTAATGTTGTTGCTTTCACCACCTCGGCAGCAGGTAATGTTTAACAGTTCTTGGTCCGTACATGAAAGGCTTTCTATATTTTTCCAGGAAGCTCCAGTAATAACATTTCATGTTCATTGTCAGTGAGTGAGTGAGTTTAGTAGTACACCGCCTTTAGCAATATTCCAGCAGTATCACGGCGGGGAATACCAGAAATGGGCTTCACACATTGTGCCTATGTGGGGATTCGAACCCGGGTCTTTGGTGTAATGAGCGAACGCTTTAACCACTAGGCTACCTCAGTGGGGACTAAATGTTACATCCAGGTACAGTGCTGGATTAATCAAGTTGTTGTTTGGTCCGCACCTCTAGGTACAGTGCTGGATTAATCAAGTTGTTGTTTGGTCCGCACCTCTAGGTACAGTGCTGGATTAATCAAGTTGTTGTTTGGTCCGCAGCTCTAGGTACAGTGCTGGATTAATCAAGTTGTTGTTTGGTCCCCACCTCTAGGTACAGTGCTGGATTAATCAAGTTGTTGTTTGGTCCGCACCTCTAGGTACAGTGCTGGATTAATCAAGTTGTTGTTTGGTCCGCACCTCTAGGTACAGTGCTGGATTAATCAAGTTGTTGTTTGGTCCGCAGCTCCAGGTACTGCACCAGCAGACATCACCGTGACAGTAGCAGATGACAAAGGTGACACTGCTCTGATCAACTGGCAACCTCCAGCCATTCCTAATGGCGTCATTACAGGTAATTATAGTAACAAAGGGTGGTGCAAGTCCATCCATATCAGTATTACCAGAATCATTGCAGCAGTGAAATAAGTTGTTAAGGAAACACAGTGTAACTCCACAAGTTATCACTCTATTTGTCAGGCAGTAGAGTTGCTTCATAAAGTTTCAGCTGTTCAGATATGATTGCTAGGATGGTGCTTTTGTGGGTACTGCAGGTGCGTCAGGTATGATATGATGTTTGTGTGAGAAAAGCAAAGTGATACAGGACACTGAAGTGTACTACTGTTGAGAATGCAACAAACACCGGTATAGCAAACCAGGGATTTAAAGTCTTGAGCAGCAGATCCTGGTGATAAGAAGGGAAACAACCCCTGTGAATGTCTGTAATCTCTTTTTGTAAGGCCAACATATTCCAGTATTGTCAGAGCTGTGTCTTATAGTTTTGTCAGAGAGATGGTTGTGGTGTTGTCAGAGAGATGGTTGTAGTGTTGTCAGAGAGATGGTTGTAGTGTTGTCAGAGAGATGGTTGTAGTGTTGTCAGAGAGATGGTTGTGGTGTTGTCAGAGATATGGCTGTGGTGTTGTCAGAGAGATGGTTGTGGTGTTGTCAGAGAGATGGTTGTTGTGTTATCAGAGGGATGGTTTTTGTGTTGTCAGAGAAATGATTCCGGCATGTTCAGATCGATGGTTGTGGTGTTGTTAGAGTGATGGTTGTAGTGTTATCAGAGAGATGGTTGTGTTGTAATCAGAGAGATGGTTGTGGGGTTGTCAGAGAGATAGTTGTGGTGTTGTCAGAGAGATGGTTGTGGTGTTGTCAGAGCGATGGTTGTGGTGTTGTCATAGAGATGGTTGTGGTCAGAGCGATGGTTGTGGTGTTGTCAGAGAGTTGTCAGAGAGATGGTTGTTGTCTTGTCAGAGAGATGGTTGTGGTGTTGTCAGAGAGTTGTCAGAGCGATGGTTGTGGTGTTATCAGAGAGATGGTTGTGGTGTTGTCAGAGAAATGATTCCGGTATTTTCAGAGCGATGGTTGTGGTGTTGTCAGAGCGATGGTTGTGGTGTTGTCAGAGAGTTGTCAGAGAGATGGTTGTTGTGTTGTCAGAGAGATGGTTGTGGTGTTGTCAGAGAGTTGTCAGAGAGATGGTTGTTGTCTTGTCAGAGGGATGGTGTTTGTGTTGTCAGAGAAATGATTCTGGCATTTTCAGAGAGATGGTTGTGGTGTTGTCAGAGCGATGGTTGTGGTGTTATCAGAGGGATGGTGTTTGTGTTGTCAGAGAAATGATTCTGGCATTTTCAGAGCGATGGTTGTGGCATTGTCAGAGCGATGGTTTTTGTGTTGTCAGAGCGATGGTTGTGGTGTTATCAGAGAGATGTTTTTTGTGTTGTCAGAGAAATGATTTCGGCATTTTCAGAGCGATGGTTGTGGTGTTATCAGAGAGATGGTTTTTGTGTTGTCAGAGAAATGATTCCGGCCATTTTCAGAGAGATGGTTGTGGTGTTATCAGAGAGATGGTTGTGGTTATCTCACACAACATACCTCCATTGTAGGCTACCTGATCTACTACTCCACGGATGATACCAAGCCGGAGCGGGAATGGGTGTTGGAGGCCGTGCTGGGCGACACTCTGACCTCCACCATCACTGACCTCACTCCCTGCACCAAGTACTTCTTCAAGATACAAGCACGAAATGAGGAGGGGTACGGACCTCTATCTCGCTCATCCATGGTCAGAACATCTGGCACAGGTATTTCACACCAACTCTGCTGTGATTATGAACTAACTGTAGTCTATTGCTTGACACTAATCGTAGTCTGCAGCATATATTTCCTGATACAGTGCTACAAGTATCTATTTTCCCACATAAGTTAGGAATTGTCTCAAACGTTCATTGTATACTGCCAGACATTATATCTTTAATACAGTGGATGGAAGGTCAATCATCTCATTTTAAAAATATTTTCAATATATTCAATAGTATTCATAATTTTTTTCATGTTTCATTTGTGATTGAGCGAAGAAACAAATACACAACTGTATGAGCCCCCTTTAATAATTCATGTTCAGGGTCCTGGATCGTGTGCATTTAAACTCCATACAGGGTTGTGTCATGAAGTGAGGGAAGTAGGTGTCACTTGAGATTCACTTTAGACAAGGTAATCTAGAGACTGACATCATGGGCATAGATGTATGGCATATGATGACTTGCATGATCCAGCAAGCTAAATCACCTGACCCTGATCTTCATACAGGTTTTATCCAACTGTCTTTTATAGGGGATGTAATCTGCTCACCGGGAGACGAGAGCTTCGTACAACGAGTTACCCCCAGTAGGTCTGAAGGCCCGCAAGATTACTGCTGAATCAGCACTTCTCACCTGGAAAGACACTCACAAGAAAGGACACTCACATGAAGACGTTGAGTACATTGTCCGGTACAAGAGTGTAAAACCTTCTCTGGACTCCCGCTTTAAGAACCTATCTGTTCATGACCCGTTCGTTGTGATCATGGACCTCGAGGCCAACACGGAGTATGAGATGTCAGTCATGTCGGTTCAGTATGGCGAGCACAGTCCATGGAGCATGACACTTGCAGTCAAGACTAAAGAAGCAGGTAGTTATGGCATATATTTCCAGTATTTACGGTATATATATTTGCAGCAGGTATTGTGAGTATGCAGATTCAAATGTCCATCCTTGAGTTTGTCGACATCCCCTGAATTTCAAATGCAAAGTAGAAATCTAACTTTGTTGAATCCTGAATTCTTCATGCAAATCTAAAAACAATTATTGGAATTCCTTCTTTAAAGCATAATTTCAATCACTTACTAAAACATATTTAACACAGTTATGTAAATGGTGTGATTTTAAGTTAAATTATTGCAAAAAAAATAATAAATCTTTATAGTGTCCTTAACTTTTCACATATATGACTTTTCCATCAGACTAACAAAGATCATAGAGCAATTTGTATGCAATTGTAGTGATGAACGTTTTATTAAAGGGATTTGACTTACAGACACATTTTGTAGGCTGTCCGTGTGTTGAACGTGTGTATATACTACACAAAAGAAGAATGGGTTTTTTTAAAATATTTTTCACGAGTAATTTTACCTGTCCAATTTCCAATCAGATGGTACCATCACATGACATGTGGGTAATAATGTCACAGTACAATGTTTACATACTGAACGGCTGTTGTAGCACCTGGGGGTCCACCGGAGGACGTTACCGTGACAGCAGTCTCAGGCAGCAACTATGGCACTGCCATCGTCACCTGGCAGCCACCAGCCAAGACTAATGGTTTAATTACAGGTAAGTCAACTGTACCACAAGTTATACACTATTCCTTAAACTGTAAGTGTTTATAACTGAGTCTAGTGATGGAATTCGAACCACAGGCCTCCAGATCCAAGGTTGGACACCTTGTCCACATGACCGAAAATCTTAACCCTGTTAACAACACGACAAGATAAGAATGTCATCTGTTGGATGACCCTGCATCAAGCTATATCACCATGGCAACTGTGATGCTAGAGGACACCAGGTGTTCAACATAATATTCCATTGTCTATGTAATCTGCATCCATGGAAACTGCAGCTGCAGTTATTTTTAGGGTTTTATATGATGCCCTTTTGTTACCATGTTGAGTTACCATGGCAACTGTTGCTCCAGGGTACCTGGTGTACTACACAGCGACAGAGGATGCAGAGACGCAAGACTGGGTGATGGAGGGGGTTGGGGGGGATCGTCTGTCCGTCGTCATCAAGGACCTGACCCCGGACACACGATACTACATCAAGGTGCAGGCACGAAACAGGAAGGGATTTGGTCAGATGTCAAAGGTCGTCAAGTACACTGTCTCTGAAACAGGATGCACAGGTGAGCCAGCTACGTCATGTTAAGAATATGTACTGTTATATTCAGAGAGAAATTTACATTATGTAAAATGTATGTGTGTTTGTGCATGCATCTGTCTGTCTGTGATTCTGTCTGTGTCTTTGTGTGTTTCTGTGTATGACTTTAGCAATCCCAGGTGGCCTCATACCAAATGACATTACCGCCTCGTTCCATGTCACGTGCTTACCACGTTCATGATGGTCCGTATAACCAGGGAGACTCTATAAGGGGGAGTGGTCACTCTTCGGAAAGCTGCTAAGCTATGCCTCGGCTCGTCACGTGACCAGTGCAGCCAATATGGCGGCAGCGTGGTTTTTAAGATTGAGCCCGGTTTATTTTCAACAGCTGATTACATACGCTGAGTGTTGTGACAACTGAAAACCTACACGTAGAAGATAAGTTACCTATTCTGTCACTTCATTTTAAGTCAAATACTTGTTATTAGTGTCAGTATAAGTACAGTAGCTTTGTAGTAAAGTTTCAAGTGGGCATGTTGTAGCTCACTGGCTTCAATTCTCAGTACACAGCGAAGAAAGACTAAATTATATCGCTAAAACTTCTTTCACATATTCGCTTAATTTTTAGAAGGGAAATATACCTTTAGTTAAAAGGTGTTTGCAAGTAATAGTGATATTTTTATAACTAAAAATTTTTGTTAGGGTGTATTTGAGGTGTGTGAAAATATGACATATCACGATCTGCCATTGAAATACTACAGGGCTGTTTGAGTGTTTCTAGTTAGTGTTCAAAAACATCTTTCACATACACCTTCAATTTTATGAGGGGAATATACCATCAGGTGAAAGGTGTTTGCAAGTAATAGTTATAGTTTTATCATTTAAAAAAATTTGTTAGTGTGTATTTGAGGTGTGTAAAAATATGACATATCGCCGATCTGCCATTGAAATACTCCAGGGCTATGTTTGAGTGTTTCTAGTTAGTGTTCAAAACATCTTTCACATACACCTTCAATTTTTATGAGGGGAATATACCATCAGGTGAAAGGTGTTTGCAAGTAATAGTGATAGTTTTATAATTTAAAAAAAAATTGTTAGTGTGTATTTGAGGTGTGTAAAAATATGACATATCACGATCTGCCATTGAAATACTACAGGGCTTTTTGAGTGTTTCTAGTTAGAGTTCAAAACATCTTTCACATACACCTTCAATTTTTATAAGGGAATATACCATCAGGTGAAAGGTGTTTGCAAGTAATAGTAATAGTTTTATAATTTAAAAAAATTGTTAGTGTGTATTTGAGGTGTGTGAAAAATATGACATATCACGATCTGCCATTGAAATACTACAGGGCGCTGTTTGAGTGTTTCTAGTTATTGTTCTAAAACATCTTTCACAAACACCTTTAATTTTTATGAGGGAATATACCATCAGGTGAAAGTTTTTGCAAGTAATAGTGATAGTTTTTTTGTTTTTTTTGTTAGTGTGTATTTGAGGTGTGTGAAAATATGACATATCACGATCTGTTCTGATACCATTGGTGCTTGTAATGCTTGAGTGTTATAGTTCTAAAACTTCTTTCTTTCTTTTGTTGATCTTAGTATTTGACAAAACTGGAAAGGTGTTTGCAAGGCTTTGTGATAGTTCTAAACTTTCTGTTCTTGAGGGGTCTGTGACAGTGTCAGTTAACATTCTGTCAATGCCCATGTCATTCCACACATGCAATAAGATATCTGAATTAGTTACTAATGTAAAAAAATGTCTCAAAGTAGATTTTTTATAAAAAGGACAGCTGATGTTAACATGTGTTCTACCGATAGTTTTGCGTTCTTTAACATGTTTGGGGAGAGATGGCCGTGGTGTATCATTTATTCTTTCGTTCATTCACATATGTTCTTTTTCTTTTGTTCTTTTTCTTAATTTCTTTCATTCATTCACATAAAATTCTTGCTCTTAATTAATTCATTCATTCATTGTAAAATTCCGACCTATACAATACACTGGCTGAAGTACTGTTAAACGCAGCCGAAGTTGCGCTGGGACCGAACCAAGTCACTGTGTGCGTTGGAGCATGACGAGGCACACGTTAATTAGTACAAATGGTAAAGAAAGCAAGCGAGTGACCTATCCCTGTTGTAGAGTATCCCTGGTATAACCTTAGTGTTGATTATATAGTTTTTACATAAAAACTATTACACAATGCTAGGATATATTTCTTTGGGTTAAATAATAGTATTCAATCAATAGAATTCATCCCGTTATATTATTGTGCATGTTTGAACTTGTTCGCCGGGAAACGTGTGCACAGCTGATTGCTATTTCCGGCTTTGTGTACGAGACAAATACGCACGGTAATCTTAATCCCTGCAAATAAAACAATGCCCAGCAAAAACAACTTGTAACTTAAATGGTAATTAATCTTGTCTAGTGATGTTTAATTGCAAATTTGACGTCTCTACTGACAAAGTCGTCTTCTGTTGTTTGTTCACGCGGAGTGATACGATGTTGTTTTCTTACCCCTGGAAAAAAGTTTGACGAAAGTGTAACTCATGGATAAGACGACCCCCTTCTACAGACGGCTTTTTTTGGTCCTCAAAATTCGGCTTATAGACGGTCATATACGGTATGTCATACTTGTAATCCTGCATGGAACTCTGCACAAAAGGGAATCAAACTATGTCTGGTCAGCTAAGAGTGGGTACAGATATGGGGTATCCATCATAGCATGCTATGTGCTGTCTCTGTCGGCTAGCAGTATCAAGCCTGCAGACAAGTGTGCACACGTGTGCATGTCACTCTGTATGCCTTCAGTATGTGATGACATGAAAGCAGCCATGTCCTCCGTCAGTCAGCTGTGATGACCAACAAGCATACTGCCGCCATGTGTATTATGGGTTAGAATGGTTCCCCAGGGACATAGGTTGTCGTAGGAGCTGATTTGATGATCAATAGATCAGCCTTGGTGACTGACGTTAATCTTGCGAGTACTGGTGCTCCTCAAGGCTGTGTCCTGTCCCCTGTCCTCTTCACACTCTATACAAATGACTGTATATCTCATTTATCCACCTGTCTGAATTTCAAATTTGCTGATGATGCCGTTTTGGTTGGGTTTATTTGTCAATCAGAGTTAGAGTATAGGAAAAATATTGATGCGTTTACTTCATGGTGCAAAGACAATTACCTCTCCCTGAACATAAAAAACCCAAAGGAAATTATAATTGACTTCCGAAGTGGAAAAAATAAACTGAAACCTGTTTGTATTGATGGACAGGAAGTAGAAACAGTAGAAGAGTATAAATATCTGGGTACTATCATTGATAATAAACTTTCATGGAAATCAAATTCGCATCCTGTATATAGGAAAGCACAACAGAGGCTTTTCTTTCTGTGAAAATTGCGATCATTTTATGTAGACACTAATATCTTAAAATTATTCTACCAAACATTCATTAATAGTATTTTAACTTTCTGCTTTCATGCCTGGTATGGCAATCTTCCTCTTACACAGAAAAACAAACTTGACAAAATTGTAAACATCTCAAGCAAAATTTGTGGCTTCAATTTCGAACCTCTACCTTTTCAGTATGAGTCAAACAGGGCTTGATTTAGTGCTTTGTTACTTGCACTGGTGCTAGCAAATATTACAAAGTGCAACCTAGTTATTAGTCTAATTTGCACCAGGTGCAGGTCAATTTGTGAGTGGGTAAACTTGTGAATAAAACATCTAAATAGTTCAATAGCATATTTCTTTCATTACATATTGCAATAGAAGCAGTGCGATTAGAATTTGGCTGGTGCAACTAGGTTTTTATCTTAGGTTGCACCCGGTGCAAGTAGGTCAACATCTCTTAAATCGAGCCGTGGTCAAAAGTTAAGAAGAAAGCTCTGGCCATTCAATTGGATCCATCACACTTTTTAAATGAATGTTATGAACTTCTGCCTTCTGGCCGCAGTTAGGAGCTTTCATATTTTGCAGTTTTAAATTAAGACAAAACTGGATTGAAAACAATTGTATTTGATTTAAATGTATCATGTAAGCATATTTAAATGTTGTTGGTAAATCTATCAAATATTGTCACATGTCATAATTTATATAATGAGGTACTCTGTCAAGTATATTAAAGGACTATGTATGTGAATTATCAGTCTAAGTAAACTTAGCCTCAGTATTATTTGTTACCCTACTATACTGAGGAGTGTAACGAATAGTACTGAGACTAAGTTTACTTAGACTGGTGAATTATGGACCGGATGGCCTACATTTCTGAAATGAAATCAATTGGATCCATCACACTTTTTAAATGAATGTTATGAACTTCTGCCTTCTGGCCGCCGTTTCAAAATCATGTATTACAAAACTAATAGAACTTCAAAATCATTTGTCCATACAGTATAAAACTTCTAAATCTTCCTCCAAAATTGTAATAGTGAAATCTATGATGAGGCACAAGTGATTATTATATCACGAACTTTGGTTATGTTATAATTCAACATTATATTCTGATTAGCTTGGCATTGTGTATATATACTTTAAATTATTTGTTGTTATATGCTTGTATTGGCTCTTTGAATGCAAAACAAATTTCCCTTGCAGGACAATAAAGTTTATCTTCTTATCTTATTTGTTTGGTCCTGTCAGACTATTTCTCAATATACAGTACTAGGTTTGTTTGGTCGGCAACATATAGCTCATCAATAGCTAAAATATTGCTGGCATCATTTAGCTCAAATATTGCTGTCAAATATAACATTTCTAGGAAACAAGCACAGCTGACCTGGAATTTTCCCAGTGTGTGACTGGCAGGACCACGTTCTGTAGGAATATATCTCTGTATCTTCAGAACCAGGATGTTCCCGTCCCACAAACCCTTGCAGGAATAGTCCTTGTCCTCGGGGTACCACCTGTGTCACCATGGAGACTGATGATGCCAGGTATATTTGTGTGTGCAGCGATGGGAAGATGCGCACAGACTGCACTATGGAAGATGGCCTGTTGTAGTAACCACCAGTCTAATACAGGTCAGACTGTATAGATAATGTGTTCAAATTTGTGAAGCTGAAGGTTTTATGTTGGCATTTCAAGTAAATGTTCTTGCATGAAATCGCAAGTATCAGGGGACATAACTCTAGTGAACTTAAACTCTACTATTAGTTTGCTTGGTCAATAATATTTGTTATGTTTTTCAGATATCTTGATGAACAAATATTTCAAATTGAGGTTGTGTAAACATTCCTACTAAGTCTTAGCCTGTCTGAATAATGAAATGTTGGTAATGTTCAAACATGCCAGCACAAAGCTCTCAATGAATTGTATATTAAATATATCAGTTTGTAAAAAATGTTAGATGTGACCATTTATAGAATAAATATGCACAGAATATTTCTTAAATGGCAACCAAACAAGTAAAACATCTCTGTTGCGAAAGAATATTGTTATTCAAATCACTTTACCAAAAGAAATTTTGTGCAGACTGAAATATTTTTTTCACAATTTTTAAAATATTTTTTTATATGCCATAACACAAAATTGTCATCCATTAAGTGTTTGTGTCACAACCTTTAGTTTGTCAACACATTGTCAACAATTAAGGCATGAACTCTACCTGAGATACCCCTGCTGTTGAGATAATTGTCACACATAGATATGTGGGTCATAATAATCATCGATATATCTCTACTTAACAGGATATATAGCTTTTAAAGGTGGTGACATAGAAACTTATTTTTATATTGTTTATGTTACATTCCATTATTTCATTACCTGTACTGATGATATATGATGATATACTGATGATATATGAAGATATATTGATATATGATGATATACTGATGATATTCTTATGGTATATGATGATATACTGGTGATATATGATGATATATGATGATATTCTGATGGTATATGATGATATACTGGTGGTATATGGTGATATACTGGTGATATATGATTATATACTGATGATATATGATGATAAACGATGATATATTGATCATATATGATGGTATATTGATGGTATATGATGATATATGATGATATACTGATGATGTGTGCTGGTATGTGATTATGTGTTGTGTCAGTCCATTGTGACATGTCTGTATAATGCCGGTCACAAACTGGGAACCACGTATGTGTACGTTGTATGTAAAAGTATACTCTGTACTTAGTTGGACATATCAATATTGGCATGATGGGACTATATTCCAGTTGTATGTCAATGGAACAACTTCTACCATATAACTTTCCAAAAAGAGGAGGCAGTAGTATTTGTTATTATTCATTTATCACAGTGATATTTGAGAAGAATGAATTTGATCAATCTTAAAATGAGACAAATCCAAATAAGAAATCGATTCTTTTGTATTCGGTTCTAATCTAATCAAAATATGTTCTCATCCAATCAAAATGTGCTGTTGCTGAGAGTATGAGATTCTGATGGATGTTAGCACACTTTGCTGTTAGTCCTTGAGTTATCAGAAGCTGAATGAAAATTCTTCATTAATGCATTGGCTTAAGGCCTGGGACAGCAGCTGTGGGCGACTTCTGTTTTGTCACAGAAAGTTGCTTTCATATGCTGTCAATTTCCCCTTTTGTTAATTCCTCCTACATTGTAGGATCAATAATTATATGTGGGCATTGGATGATATACTCTGTTTTAGCCACAAGTAGGGTCAGTCCACACTTGACAGTAGTCTTCATACACAGGACACATAAAACCTTCCTGGCGTGTGGACAAACCGTTGTCCCTGTGTTGCTGAATGAACATCACTGTTGACACTAAGTGTGTGGTCCAGACATTTTTCATATGGAAACGTAACAATCTCAGATTGCCAAAATATTTTTATCATGTTAAAATTGCTTGCAGATTAGACTGGCTTATGTCTATATTCATTAATAATGAATTATATCTCTATGAATTATATCTCTATGTTGTAATGATGAGAACTCATTACAATCTGATTTGTTACTCGGAGGTGATTCCCCCGTGTAAAGACCTGAGGATACCTTCATAGCAGGTTGTGTCAGGTGATCTTTCCAGTCAGCCAATCAGTGCGGAGGCTTTTTATTTTCAATATGTGCAAGCAGTGATTTCTGTTTTTCATAAACGGAAACAGAGGTCGGAATAAATTGTATATTATGCAGATGTGGATATTTTAAGCATCTTGTTGCTTCTGAATCTGAAAGAATCAACGCCCAAATTGGTTAGTATCGGGTGTAAACAGTGTTTGGTGGTGGTTAGTTTTGTTTGAAACTAACTCTAGGCTGAGTAAATGGGTTTAGTTTGACTCTACTTAGTTTACTTTTTGCAATATGGCCGTGGGTCTATGGTGTGTCAAGTGAACACTTTAACCACTAGGCTACCCCACCGCCCTTTAGGCTGAGTAAATAGGTTTAGTTTGACTCTACTTAGTTTACTTTTTGCAATATGGCTGTGGGTCTATGGTGTGTCAATTGAACACTTTAACCACAAGGCTACCCCACTGCCCCAAGCAACAGAACGGAAATAAAGCCGTGTCATTTGATTGGCTTAAGAACCCATCCTCCCTTCATTTTCACTGGACAGTAGAAGTTTGCTAATGCCCACCTGATGCAACCATCTATAGAATGGTTCTCAGATCATAATTTGATTTCAGTGACATTGCCAAATACCATAAACACAATATTTATAGTAATATTCCACACAATTCCATTTTAGGAATGTCGATATGACATTCCGTAACAGATCTGAAACATTTGTTTGTACTTTTAGTGATTTGGGGGGTAATACATAGAACCAGTCTGATATACAGACAAGGCTTTTAGACCTGTTGTCATTGTGATGTTTCCAAATGTTGCAGAGTGTAGAAAAATATCACTGCGATTCTTGATTATGATTAATTTATTTTAATGACATTGGTAATCATGGTACAAGATGTTGTTTTTAAAGGTTTAAACATGATGGAAAAGTTACGGTTTATTCTACATATATACAGAAGTGTTCTTACCGTTCTCTATGTGTAATGTGTGACTTGTTGTTATGTAGGTGTATCTAGCAAAGTAGAATGCAATGCAGTGAACAAATATATTTTTCATTTGCAAAATAAATGATCTGTTAAAGTTTTCAGTTTAGCATCAGTTATTTAGAAAATTTAAAATCGTGTATATAGAGAATTCAAAATGTCTTTTAATATGAAATATATTAATATGAGTCGATGAGGATTTGAAACTCCGAGACCTGATGAGGATTGTTTAAGCATTTCAAAATAAGTGTTGATATATTTGATATCAAAATACATGAGTGATTTTCTATTTATCATCCAAATTCATTCTTCCAACTTTTCAGTTTGTAAACAGTAATACGCAGTGTTTTGAGTGTAAAAAAGAACAGATAACCTGTTTCAGCGGCAGAGAGGTTAGTGATGTCATTTGATTGTGACATCAAGGTGAACAATGACATCACAATCATGTGCAAAGCATTGTGATAAAGTTTTGATTGTTGCGATATATCTTCCAGGAGATCGCATCTCACCCAAGCCATATCTAAAGAGGAAACCAGTTTGGGATGACAAGAGTCCCTCTGGATTTGGGCTTAAAAGTTAATTTGATGTTGTCAGCCTCTCCCTATAGCAGAAAATCAATTTTGTTTGAACTGTGACATGAAACAACATTCCTTTTTCTAAATGTTTTACCCTCAAAATGATTCCCCAATAAACAATGATGGCAGACTGGTTGTGAAACTGTTGAGACATATTACCTTTTCATAATTTGGTGTTTTGATGTGATTATTTACATACCAACTGCAAAAATCTCACTGTATTCTTACATGATTTACACATACTTTGGTTATTTGTTGATATTTTCTATTGTTTTGTACTAAATAAATCAATAAACATATCTACTAACACTGCATGCATGTGTCTGTTGTAATGATATATATGTCTTCTTTTATGCCTCCGGTTTTAGTGCCAATGGTGTTTGTTGCCCGAAATTGTTGTAGAGAGTTGCCTCCCTTGTAATACCAGGAGGGCTGACACTGTGTCTTCACCCTCACACACACAATCAGTGTATTTAACCTCCCTGTCACAACATGGCTGTGCCTTCCATCTCCCTTACACAACATGGCTGGGCCTTTTACCTCCCTGTCACAACATGGCTTGGCCTTCTACCTCCCTGTCACAACATGGCTGGGCCTTCTACCTCCCTGTCACAACAGGGCTGTGCCTTCTACCTCCCTGTCACAACAGGGCTCTGCTTGCTGCCTCCCTATCACAACATGGCTATGCTTGCTGCCTCCATGTCACAGCAGGGCTGTGCCTTCTACCTCCCTGTCACAGAAGCGCTGTGCCTTCTACCTCCCTGTCACAACATGGCTGTGCCTTCTACCTCTCTGTCACAACAGGGCTTTGCCTTCTACCTCCCTGTCACAACAGGGCTTTGCCTTCTACCTCCCTATCACAACAGGGCTTTGCCTTCACTCCCCCAGACATGATCGATGTATTTAACCTCCCTGTCACAACAGGGCTGTGTCTTCACTCCATCCTGACAGAACAGGCCTATGTCTTTATCTCCCGTGACACAATAGGACTATGTATTCACCCTCCCTGACACAATATTGCTATGTATTACCTCACTGACACAACAGGGCCGTATCTTCATCACAAGAAGGCTGTGTCTTCAACCTCACTGAAACAATAAGGCCATGTCTTCATCCCCCTGTGTCTTCATCACACCAAACACAATAAGGTTGTGTCTTCATCCCCTGACACAATAAGGCTGCGTTTTCATCCCGCCAGACACGATTGGTCTGTATATTTCATATCCCTGACACAATTGGGTTGTGCCTTGACCTACTTGGCACAGTAGATTTTGTTTGGAACAGATATGATAACTCTATATTCATCACATACCCGGAGATAAAATCTGTTACAATTTCACACCGACCACTAACTATATACATCGTTAGTAGTTTGGTAGTTTTGGCGACAAAAAATCCACAACCAACGTTGTGATAAATAAATGTTATTTTATACACTTGATTTATATTATTTCAGTTCTATTGTGGTACACACACGTTTGCTGTCCCTGACTCAAAATCCGCGTTGTATCGGGCTATGACGTCATGACTACATAGAGAATGCATCGTCATATCCTTTGTTGGCCGTTACGTGGACATAATAGGGGCTTCTCCTGTATGGTTACTCACAAGCACTCTGTAACACGACGGAAGACGGACATACTGCCCTTTGTCACGAATTATGAACACATAGATATGATGGCGTTATCCCTCGGATAGACAACATTTCAACATCCTGATTTTCATACGTGACAATCGAGGCATTTTCTCACCGCAAGTCGGTCGCTAGTTATTTCTAAAAGCAATACAATATTTAGCAAGTGTACATAGGACAAGTGCTTGGTTTCATCTTCAAGACTAAATAGGGCATGTCATGATGAGTGATTTCATATAATGAATTCGATGATATCTTCAAGAATTATTCCATGTGCCCAAAAGTACGGTATTAGTGCTTAGTGCTCTCAGAAACATGTTTTACAGCTTGCATATTAATGAGTGTGAGAGTGAGTACGTCGCCTTTAGCAATATTCCACGGCGGAGGACACCGGAAATGGGCTTCACATATTGTATCTATGTGGGGAATCGAACCTGGGTCTTCGGCGTGACGAGCAAACGCTCTAACCATTAGGCTACCCCACCGCCCTCTGAACAGTATTCCAGTTTTATTGGTGAACTTCATCTTACTGTGGTAGGAAAGGTTGAGGTGACAGACGTGCACCACCTTGGTGATATCCACAAAAATACGTATGATGCTGAGATAATAAGAAATGTAAGCGGCACACCCCGAGATTCAACCCACGATCATACGTTACTGGCGTGTCCAACAATGTAGTCGTCAGGCCAGCCATAGGAAATAGTCCAGGTATATGGCGGCGGTCTGTAAATAATCGAGTCTGGACCAGACAATCCAGTGATCAACAGCATGAGCATCGACCTGCGCAATTGGGAACCGATGATATGTGTCAACCAAGCCAGCGGGCCTGACTACCCGATCCTGTTAGTCGCCTCTTACGACAAGCATGGGTTAGTGAAGGTTCATTCTAACCTGGACCTTCACGAGTGATCAACATCATAAGTATCAAGCTACGCAATTAGGACTGACTGACTGACTGAGTTTGGTTTTACGCCGCTTTTAGAAATATTCCAGCAACATCATTCACGCGGATCAACATCATAGGTATCAAGCTACGCAATTAAGATATATACGATGACATGTGACAACCAAGTCAGCGAGTGTGATCACCCTATCCCGTTTGTCGCATCTTACGGCATGCATGGGTATCTGAAGACCTTCACGGGTATCTTCTGTCATAACAAGCAATGGGCGCATTGAACAAATAACAAATCTTGTATTAGACAAATGCATGTTTATATTATAAAAATAACAACATCATCAGTATATTTATAAAGTCATGAGTCTATATCACATATGGTAAATGGTAATGCAGTCTTGAGCATATTTGACAGCATAATCTGTTCGACAAATGGAGCGTGGCTGGCACTCACGGTAGTGCTACCACAAGCCAAATTAGACTTAAGATTTCCGTAACATTTGTTCTAAAACGTCTGTGGATGGATTTATGTCATGGTCCAACTTCGGCGGTTTATAGCATCAACAAGAACTACGACTAAAAGCTCGGATGGAGCAAGTTTCAACATGTAGGGCACCAGTTATAACTTACAGTAAAACACATTTGTGTCGATGTTATAAGGTTCTCCGTAAATACTTCGAGTTATCCAAGGTTGAGCTCATCCGCAAAATTATGACTTAATAAAGAATACGCATGGACCAAGCCTTTCTTCTTCGAGATAACCCGAAGTTCGACACAACGCTGTTAGACTGCAGGCCTACATAACGATGTTCTTCCTCTGTTGATTCTCAAACTTGTTCCAACTCATCACGTCTTTTGTCCTAGTTACGGGCCAACAGGCCATGCAGGATGGCTGCTGTCTATAAGAGAAATCCTTCATTGTTGTTCCCCGCTCCTTTCCGCACCTCCCCATTACATGATGTTCCACTTGCCTCTCATTCTGTACGACGTGAGGGCTTTGTGGGCCTTTCTCCTGATTTCCTTGTTGGTGTCATGGTTGAACACCTCCAGAGCTTCCGCCACGGCGAACTCCATGTGCTGTGGGGAGCCGTCGCAGAGAGTGTGCAGAACCTGCATGCGGACATTGTCTGCCTCGTCGTCAATCATCTGCACCACCCGTCGCCAGAAGTCGTCAAGGTCCTTCTTAACGCGGCAAGGACACATCTCTTTCAGCGCCCTCTGGCGGACTTGAGGGTTGTCATGCTTAGACAACTCTATAATAACGTCAATGTCAGTAGTTGCCTTGCACATGCGGAGGGCTTCTCCAACAGATATGGATGTCAAGGAAATAGAGTCCGACATGTTGAGATGAGTGGACGGTTTCTGGAAGGAAAAAATATGTTATCATTTCAAGACATGATCACACAGATGCAAACGCGTGCATTCAACGATTAAACAATCTTGACTTGTTTCCACTAAATATTATGTAAAATTATTCAGGGGAAAGTTTCACGTCATTGGTGGCTACATGGACGTTTGACATCAGTGACATGGCGAACTGAGTCTCGTCATGAGGTAAACAAGACGGGGAAAATTTTCTGATTTACGTCCTGACCAAAAACTTTAAATCAGATACATTTCACGTGAACTCATTCAATTCTATAAATTCACCAACTTTTGTTTTCAAACAGTCATAAAACTGCATTATTGACTGCGACTCGTAAATGTAATACGTGATAAATGGAATTACGAAATTAAGTTAATAGAACAAAAGAAATGAGGTGCACTAGCTGCCACTGAATTTGAATTTGTTTAACAGTTGGTTTAGCTGGGTCTTACTGTCCCTATAAAACATATAAATGTATAGAAAATAGATGCAAAAACGGTACAATATTCTTCAATCGAGAATAATTGCAAGTCGGAAATGCAAAGATACGTACCAACGATATATTGAAGATATGTTTAAATTAAAACATCCAGTCACTCTCAGTGAAAGTGAAAGTAAGATGGTTTTCTTGAATACTGTCAGCGGCCGCTTGTGTTGTCTCACATCCTGCCCCCCAGATCCTGTAATGGTGACGTGGGACCTTAGCTGTATATATACAGGTGGCCTTGCACAACGAGCCAACAACACCCTGAGTGGAAACGCTTGATTGAGCCTTACTGAGAAATCGCCGACTTGCCTGCGATTGTGAAATCACACAGGGGAGGTAACTCCAATCAAACTTCTCTTTTAAGCTCAGTTTATAAATACACATAAACATGTGTTTCGGGTAATATGGCTTTAGTTCATGTGTATTTGGTGAAACTTTTTCTTTAATTTATCAAAATTAACTTGTTCATGGCATCGATATGCATAACTGGGTGGATGAATATAGAAATGCGTACATTATGCACTATATCTAGGTCACTCGATCTAAATCATCACCACAATATCAGGTTTAGGGACGGTAATTTATTAAAGAGGTAATTTATTGAAGGGGAATAGGAAAGGAAAGGTCACACCTCTACACAAAGATATACAAATGAAATGAACATACGGCCGCAAGAAGGAGACTTCTCATCTGGATCAGGTATCTCTCTCTAGTGATCACTGCATTGTCTGATCCAGACTCTATTATTTAGGGACTGTTCATAATTTATGGTGGGCTGGTGGAGATGATGATGTTCATGGAAAGGCATGTACAATGTGAATGACACCCCTAAGATTTATGTAGAAAGTAAGTGACCCCCCTCAATACCATGTACAAAGTCAATTACCCCCCCATCCCCCATAATTTTAAAGCATAATTTTGAAATTGCTCTATGTACAAAATTGCTGAACTCCCACCCCACCTCCCCGGCACAAAAATGGGAGACACCCCCACCCCACCCCCTTTAAAAATCATCATCACACCCAACATCCATAAATTCTGAACGGTCCCTGACAATTTCTGGAGATTTACAATTGTTCGTACAGTTATAAACAACAACTGGTATGTGTCAACACCATAACAGAATTCTCAGATAGTAACATAAACGTTCGACATTTCAAACATTGTAGTAGGTGAGGTGAAATTGGGTTTAACGTCGTACTTGAGAATATTTCGCTCATATGACGACGTGCATGCGTGTGTATGTGTATGTGCGGCTGCTTGTACTAGCCCAGACTTAAGCTGGTTTTATAGTGCTAGTTCACTGAGATACCATGCCGCAGTGAAGCATGAATACCCCACTCAGACACATTATACTGACTCCGAGCGGACCAGTCCTTGTTGTACCCATTAATGCCGAGCGCCAGGCAGGGACCAACAAGTACCATATTTTAACGTCTTTTTGGTATGACGCGGTCGGGGATCGAACCCGCGACCTTCCGCTCTCCGGGCGGACGCTCTAACCACTACACCACGGAGGCGGTCCACACTGTAGTAGTCATGTGGTTGCAAATTCATATTTAACCCAGTCTTCCTTGAACCAAAGTATGTACATATAACGTGGACCAACCAGATTGTTGTAGTGGATGATTGAAACACATTATACAATTTGAGAACAGTTCTTTCGATTACAATTGCATAAAAAAGAAAACAATATACATATACAGACATGACACAATATATATATATTTAATATATTATAGTGTGACGTCAGTCGCCATAAATTCAGGCATGCAGCAACCTCAGTGCATGTACAGCAGAGCACTCGCGCCGACAGTCTATCATGTGTTCTTTACGTTTGAACACACCCCTCCTTCCGTGAAAATAAAATACATCCCTACCTTCAGACTTTGACGAAACGTTTTGATGTGCAAGATATTTGAAAATATTCCAACAATCTTTGCAGTCTTTATTTATACTGTGTGATTTCGCCATTGCGTGTTAAACGAGAAATGTGTTGATAATCATGACGCACGTGCACCATGCTCCGTCGCGTGTTGATCTCACTCGTTTATCCAAACAAGTATTCTTTCAATTTCAGAATATGCCGACCAGATCACATGAAATATAGAGTTTTGATCAAGGAGATAAAGCTTTTCTTGTCTTTATATATCATTTTTTGGTCAAAGGGTTTTATTTCTTTTTTATTTCATTTTCTTTTTGAACCAAATTTATTATAACATTTTCGCTATACTGATAGCAGTGTAACGAATAATACTGAGCCTTAGTTTACTTAGACTGAATAAATTTGGTAACCAAACCTTTCATGGATTATACAAATTCAGTTTAAAGTTTTTAATATTTATTTTACATAATATACAATTCGGTCACGTGTAGTAATGTCCGACGTTGACCGATTCGAGTCCCCTTGTGTCCGGAGGATCGATGGGGTAGTCTGGTGGTTAAAGCGTCCGCTCGTCACGCCGAAAACCCGGGTTCGATTCCTTACATGGGTACAATATGTGAAACCCATTTCTGGTGTCCCCCGCCTTGATATTGTTGGAATATTGCGAAAAGCGGCTCAAAACTCAACTCACTCTCTCAACCTTTAAATGTAAAATTATTCATTTGAGAGTCATTAAGAAAAGATGTCCATTCTAGAAAAAAGGTCTTGTAAACACGAGTTAGCCATTTACTTGATTTAATCAAGGATATTTTTGCCTAAGGATATCCTGATTTTCTTTGAGAAATGTGACAACGTAACAACAAAAGATCAGAGGACCTCGTATTTCCGTGTTTCTGTATCGTGATAATGGCAACCACAAAAAAAACCGTATAGAGCACAGGGAGTAATCAACAAGGTGACTGTGTCCCTCAGTTGTACTGGTTTATCCCGCGGCAGTTCACGAGGCCGACCATATGGTACCTATGAGGCTACACGTCAACAAAAAGGTTTATTACTGGGTGGCCATGATTGCTTGCGGGGCCGTGATGGAGAAGGTGATTATCGCTCACTTACCGCTCAGCGTTAATCTGTGGCGTGACGTCATTAGCTGCGAATCAACAACGGCTTACGTCAGCATCACGTCAACACCGAGAGCTACGTGATAACACGCTAGCTGTTTGATCTCAGTTCTTCATATTTGTCTTCGCATGTACTGGGATTATATATACAGGCACTGGAGCATGTAACGCGCAGTGCCAGCAGTGTCAACAATTTGGCTGAAGACAGAGCATGTATACAAATGGAAAAAAGTATCGCAACACCCCATATTTTCCATAATATCAATATGTTACCATTAACCATAGAAAAACCATAGAAACCTCAATTTAACCTAGTATCTGGATACACTGACACTCCAAAAAAAGAAGAGAAAAAATTAAACCCAATTGAATAAATGGCAAAGCTAAACGCAAGGAGGAAGACAAATACATCTAGTTGCTGCTTCAGAGGAGCAAACATTGCAAAATTGACACATTTTGTAGTGCTGCTACCCAAGGGCGTATGACGTTAACAAGTGTTGGTATTTTCAAGATTCTGACATACATTCCTCAGGAAATCACATGTATCAGGAACCGAACACAATATCAATATCTGGTGTTACCTCCGCCAACTGCAATAACATCCCTGACCCTGACTGTATCAGACATTGAATTTAACGTTGGGGTATTGAGTTCCATTCTTGACGGAGGGCTTGTTGTAATGCATTACTATCTAATATTGGAGGATCTGTGGCATATTCTGCGAACCCTAAAGTCCCAAATCTGCTCTATGAGATTGAGATCTGGACTCCCGGTGAGCCAAGGTAGAGATGCTACCGCTTCTAGATATAGGAACTAACTCACTAACAGCACATACACGATGTGGCCTGGCATCGTTGTCCACGGAGACCATAGTATTGTGTTCAGAGGATGGTCATCGGAATGTGGTATAACAACTCTGTCATATATGTCACATTCACATTTTATCTGATCGTTACTAGATCAGGTATACAGTCACGTCATCCCACGTCGTCAATAACCCCCCGCCAAACGGCACTTGTTCCGAGATATTCCGTGTATATATATTGTTACCGCGTCCCCTATAGTCATGACCAAATGATATAGACTTCCGTCCGACCAGTGGCGTTCCAGATGACGTCAAATTGCGGTGACGTCGACCTTGACATCAAGCTTGTCGTGCTGGTTTGTGCTCAGATGATAACAGGTCGTCTGGTTCAATTCCCTGCCGAGTTTAGGCGATTTGGGACCGTTTTGTTGGACAAACGACGATGTTGAAGCCACTCTGTTTAACACCCCACTTGACATGAACGGATGAAAACTTGTGATTGTGAGAAGGGCTGTAACCTCCCGAAGTGGTGTCACTCGTGGTTGACCTGAACGTTTGCTGATGTTTTCTGGCCAATCGGCAGACAACCAACAGGTCTTGCAATAGCCCTCAGTGACATGCCAGCATTCCGCATACCAATAATCTGCCATATTGGAATAGTGGCTATTTGATGAGGCCCCATGTTTACTTATCAGCAACAGAATCAATTGATTTTCTATATTATCGATCAGTAAGAACGGTTTACTGAAACTTGATAACTGGTACACGTATTCGTGATGCTCGCATTTATCGTAGCACGTGGATATCTGAGATTGGTGTCCCAGGCTGGCCAAAGGAAACACACAAACAACAATATATGTATGATTTGAATATACATGGCTATATGGGGGTTAAAATCACAGGTGTTGCGATACTTTTCCCCGTGTATATACATGTACTGTAAGCCATTTCTCGCGAGTAGTTGTTGGCATACGTCATGTAACGTATGCATCAGCAGGTGCTTGCTCCAATACGTCATGTAACGTCAGCACCAAGTGACTGGCTTTTGATCCTGTACGTCACGTAATATTCATGAACTTGAACATCTACATGTGTCTATGTGTCGTGTTGCCATCAGCAGGTTGTGGCATCTATATAACATGTAACGCCACATTATGCAATACTTATCAGCAGGTTGTGGCATCTATATAACATGTAACGCCACATTATGCAGTACTTATCAGCAGGTGTTTGTTACTATACGTCACGATGCCAACAACGGGTTTTGTTTCTGTACACCATGTTATCATCCGTAGATGTTTGTTTCTATTCGGGGGGCGGTGGGGTAGCCTAGTGGTTAAAGCGTTGGCTCGTCACGCCGAAGACCCTGGTTCGATTCCCCACATAGGCACAATGTGTTAAGCCCATTTCTGGTGTCCCCCGCCGTGATATTGCTGGAATATTGCTAAAAGCGGCGTAAAACTATACTCAGTCAGTCAGTCAGTTTCTCTTCGGATGTTCATGCTCGAACACTTGACTGATTCTTCATGATGTCGAGAACTAGATTGTAGGGGTGACTATTGAGGGAGAAACAACTATTGCGATAGCGATAGCCTATTGCAGGTTACTATTGCGACCAACTATTGCAATACTATTGCCATAGTTTTTTCTCTCCTTGAATTGTCTCATTTGAAGTCATTTCCCGAATGAATGTATATATAGTTTATATGACATACTAACAAGCTGAAGTAGTCGCAGTCTCTTTTGATAAATCAAAGAGAACGAATCTGGTACTTCCTGTATTTTGCGCGGCGCATTTATCAACGGAAGTCAATTTCATTTTCAATTTTCGTTTCTACCATCGATTAATTGCTATCGGAGACTCAACAATTGCAATCCAACGATAGTTCGATGCATCGTTACACCCCTACAAACTTGTCGGTTGTAGATTCGATCAACAGCCGTCATAGAGCAGAGTGCGGCGTTAACCTCAGACCAGCCTTTGATACAGTAGGTTTTACGTAATAACAGAAACAAGTAGCAAACGATCATTGTGTTTAATGTATTCAGTTAGACGTTGTATCTTACAATTTATCTTTGGAAAAATAGGGTATGTCATGGTGAGTGATTTCATATAATGAATTCGATGATATCTTACAGGATTTTCCCTTGTGCCCAAAACCAAGATATTCGTGCTTAGTGCTCCGAAAAAACATGTTTTATAGCTTGCATAATAATGAGTGAGTGTGTGAGTATGGTTTTACGCCGCTTCTAGCAATATTCCAGCAATATCATGGCGGGGGACTACAGAAATGGGCTTCACACATTGTACCCATGTGGGGAATCGAACCCAGGTGTTGAGCGTGACGAGCGAACTCTTTAACAACTAGGCTACCCCTCCGCCCCGCATAAAATGTGATCGGAGTATAGCGGAGAATGGTAAAATTGTTGCTCTGTAACAAGTCATGACCATCCAATACATGACAATAGAACACATATGACAAACAATAGGCACGTCTGGTCCCGAGAACACACGCACACAGTCTGCTAACAACGACTTTGTCGTGTTAAGCGTGAAACCAGGAAACCAGGACTGTGACTAAATATAATGCAACCAAATTCCATGACATCTCTTGTAAACTGAACTTTTTAAATTTGTGATATTACTTGAAAACTGATATATACTTGTATATATTTACATCACCTCCGCGAGTATTTCAGTCTTCAAAGCTAACGGTAAGGGGAGATAACCAACGTTTAAGAACTTTCTGCCAGTTTGAGCCCATATTACTTGCATACAGGATCTTTTCAAGCTCCATACATGTGTAGTATAGGTCTCTATCTCCTCCAATACCACGCCCAAACAGGCACTCCCACGTGAATTCTTCTCCACGTCATCTTTCAGCTGTCTGATATATTGTTCAGATTCCTGTAGAGATTTCAGCGTCATCCCTTTCAATAAAGGTCCCAGTCGTGTGCTGTCTGCTAGTTTCTGGAAGGTTGTGTCTTTGGTCGAGGTCGTAACGTCGCCATAGAAAACTTCACAGAAGTAGTTCAACGGCAAGCAATCCGTGTGTATGTTCGGATCCGCGCCATGACGCAGAAGCAGAAGCAACGTCTGCTTGTGGAAACCAAGATGTCTGCTTGTGTCTGCTAGAGCGTGGAGACTGGTCCCGTACCGGTTCTGTCCAGTGTCCCCAATGTAGTTGACGTCTGCTCCGTGATTCAAGAGGATCTCTGTACTTTTGTACATAAACTTATAGATGGTGTCCAGTTCACAGTCATCGGCTACATATGTGGACAGAGTATCAAAAAGACTGTGAAGTGCAGATGGGTAGGCTTTTCTTCCGAAAGCAGTTTCATATTCATTTTCATTCACAAGCTCCTCTATTTTTATTTCATCAAAATTGGGATCCGCTCCGGAATTTAACAGAAGCAGCAGACAAGCTATTCGATATGGTGCTGATCGCTCGAGATCGTGGAAGTGGGTGTGACTCAGTAGGCTGTAGAGAGGAAACGTCCTGGACGGATGAAACGCGTGAACCGACTGCCCATGGCGCAACAACACTGACGTCACTGTCACGAGAGACTCGTACCATGATTTGTCAAAGGAATAGCTATACTTGAACAGTACATGGAAGAAATTCATCCCGCCAAACACAACCTTTTGATCAATGTCATAACGAAGCAGTGCGTCTAGACACTCTGGCCGGGCCATCTTGAGCGCAAGAGCAACTGCTTTTTGTAGATCAGCTTGAGAGGGATTCTCACACAGCAGTAAGCGAAGGGCACTGGGAGAGTCCAGTTTACACGCAAGATCTGTATAGCTCTCGGATTTGTGTTTGCTGGTTGGTTTGCTTCCTGTCTGACAGAAATCCAAAATTGCTTTCACACACATGAGGTGACCAGCCTCTGACGCCACGTCCAGGGGCGTACATTTCTTCTGTTCATTATCTACGTCTACACTGTTTACACTATGACTTTTGTCTCCTGGAAAGTGAAACAGCGCTGGTTTGTTGTCGTCTGCTCTCTCCTGAAGCAGCATGATGAGGAGCGACTTGTATCCAAGATGGCACGCAAGGTGGAGGTAGGGGTGACGGCCAGGTTCGTGTGGCGTCTTGAACAGACCTCTGGAGAACAATGTACCGACTGCCACTACGTTGTTGGTCAGTATTGCATGGTGAAGAAGGTCAAGGTCACTACTATCACGCCATGATTGCAGAGCTCCCGGGGAACACTTGTCTATTAAGTTTCGGAGATTTGTGCTGTCTTCATGGTTGAGGATAGAGCGTAGGACTGCTTGTACATGACTGTCCTGGTCGGTGGGAGTGCCCATATCTGAAAGAAGGCATCGAGTGGGCTTTGGGATTTTTCTGTGAAGTTCACCATTTTTAAAACAATTTCGTTTTTTGTTATGACGTCATAATGACGTAACAAAGCCAGTGACGTCGTAACAGTGTGCCCATTCGTCCCCACTTGCGCCCGAGAGGAAACGAGTGGTCACGAATACGCGTTTTCCATTTGCCTACAATCGTCCGTTTCCGTGACCTTCTGCCCGTCCTAAAATGATACAAGTGCTTACGAATGCTCGTTTTGTATCCATACAAGTAGCATACAAACTAGCAGGTACGTTTACAAGTGACTTCGTATACATAAATATAGTTAGTTCATCACTGCAGTAAAACCAGTCGGTGTGGGTGTCCTCAAGGCTTTGTTAAAAAAAATCCCCAAATTTTCATGGGAAAATTTTCCCAGTGGGATAACCTTGCCCCATAGGCTCCAAGTAACCTACACGTGTCGTAACAGCTTTGATCATGTAACAGATTGGTTATAATCTACCTATGGCCTGGCTGAGTGTGTGTTACCGTAACCGGACATCATTTATCGTTCGAGTGAGTGAGTGAATGTACGAGAGTACATGGTGTTTACTGCGGCATCAGCAGTCTTGCAGACATTCGATGGACTGTCCGTTAAGTTGCTCATACATACAGCTCTTCGGTTGATGGGTATTTATGCCTACTATAGGTAAATAAATATACGCAAGTTAAACGGGGCACGACTGTAGAAATAATAAAGTATCACTTTTGGGGCACAGTGTTAGCAAGTGCTTAGTACTAGTCCTCTCACCAGTAAAATATTATGTTTAAATGTAACCACAGCGTAGCTAAAAGCAACAGCTTACAATATGAAATCGTTACAAAATTATAAAGGAATAAAGTTTACAACAAACATTTAGTAGTCTGTTCCTTCATTCATTTGTTCTAGCAGGGAGGGGGCGGTGGGGTAGCCTAGTGGTTAAAGCGTTGGCTCGTCACGCCGAAGACCCGGGTTCGAATCCCCACATGGGTACATTGTGTGAAGCCCATTTCTGGTGTCCCCCGCCGTGATGTTGCTGGAATATTGCTAAAAGCGGCGTAAAACCAAACTCACTCACTCTAGCAGGGAGACTATATAATGTTGTAGATTATCCCTGGTTCTAGGGAACTCTCTGGTTAATTTACAGGCTGGTCGGTCTACAATGGTGAAACTTGTCGAGGATGAGCTGGTTCTATATCTTTGAACGGCATTTTGTAAGATGAAGGAAAACAGTAAGACAAGATACATCTTATTGATGACAAGTTCTTTATTCTAGTATATATGATGCGACGTTTCGATTTAAATTCTACGAACTTTGCAGCTATAACTTGACGCGGTATGACATGTAAGGATCTATACCGAAACATGACCTCAGGATATTATAGTGTTGTCATCCATACCAAATCTGCCCTACTGGTACGAGATTATTGTGTTAGATTGTTGAAATATTTCAAGAAAAACATGTACTGCATCTTGCCTGTTTACATTTTATTTCCCCCTATCTAAGCCCCTTTACTTATATACCAAGCTTAGTACAGCGCTTGTACTGATTTAATGCAAACCGAAAACTGTCACGTTGACATTGGACACAAACAATAGTTTCATGGAGTTTTCAAAGTTTATGTTCGTTGAAGTTCTGGTTCCCTATCGCATCACCTCCCATCTTACTCGTCAGGTTGACATACAGTATGTATTAGCAGGATGGGACATTGCCATGCGACCTCGTTTATCCAGAGCGTTATAATTCCATTCTATTACATACCCTTGCCATGAGTCCTAATTCACCTGACACTAAAATAACCCACCTCATCTGTCCGTTATGTTATCTTCAATTTATTATAAACGATATTCATGTCTGGAATGTCATTCGATTATTTTGGACCATATCCGATCCAAATTACCGTTTCTCCGTATGTAGTGGTCAACAAATACCACTGACCCTTTCGTTCGGCCATCCGTGTTTATTTTCTTTTTTTTCTCATCTCCAACTTCAACCAGTAAGAAATAAATATTTAAAATTATAAAACATATTTTACACTAATAGTATAACTTTTTATGAAATTCAAACTTTTAGATCACTTGGTGACAGTCTTTAATTTATTATGTAGATTGAGTCGCTTTGCTTCGGAAATAATTTTGTAATAAACGTATATAAAGAAAGTTCTCCTGTTACATGTTCTTAATGGGATTGCAAGGGCAAAATTATTCTTTTTATTGCATAACAGCATACATTTCTACACAGGGGAGGGGGGGGGGGGACTGAGGTAAGAAAATATTTTATTAATTAAAGTCGGAATGAAAATTCGGATTGGGTGGGAGATGGTAAACACAGAGAGATAATTCGTCCAGTCTTCCCATAACTTCGTTTTCAGCCCGATTTTATAGACACGAAGCTACAACTAGCGGTCCAGTAATGTTGCTCCCATAAGCGAGAGAATAGTTGTGCTTTGTCAGAGAGGAGGGGGTGGTGACGTCACTTCCCAACCGAAACTAATGAGTCCTGGGTATGTATTTATAGAGATATAATACACTGAATTATCGGGGTTCACAAAGCCGTCATTCATACACGGGGGAAATCGTAATCAACGATTAACAACAGGATTCCACGCAGTTGTTATGTCGAAATGAAGTTACCGCACATAACACCCAGTGTTAAATATCATGGTCGCAAACATCCCACAATACCAGATCTATATATTCAAAATAGGCCTACTAACGTGCAACAGGTACACTGTCATTCGGACCATGTGCAGTAATTAAGCTCCATCGACAACGCCAACTCACCTGTAATTATTGATCATGCGCAAACCTCATTACCTACATAGTGTAAGGAACGCTAACCAAACAAACCCATGTCCCTCTCCGCCGGGCCGCCATTATATATACCATTCAATGTAAACAAGTCAGAACTCGATTGGTGTGTTTGTAGAGAGCGAGGCAACGTATATCGACCGGGGAGATATACACAGGTTGTTCACCAGCCGTGCTCGCAGCAACTTGTTCCCATGTATTCACGGGTTTTCAACTCTTACCTTTCTCTAACTAAATATAATCATTTAGTGAAAAAGTCGACATGTACAGGTATACCAAATTTCAATATTGACATGTTAGCTATAGGTTATAATTAATTTATGATAATCTTCTTCTTTTTTAAAATTTAAAATCCATTATTAAATAAAAAATGAATTTAAAATATGTATTGCTATGTTTTGAAAGAAAAATAGTTCGTGAACCAAGAGTGAACCATAACACGCACTGATGGATCCAAGTAGGGGGTTCATCTAACGAAACCACCCCACCCCCACCCCCATCCCCCTCTATCCAGGTTGACATCAGAAATGTTTAGTCAAGTATATTAACTACAATACGTCTTCTGTTTCCAACAATATCGAACAGGTACTCTGATAGAGCGCCGACCACGCTAATAACCCTCTGACGTCAATAACCACGTCATTGTGACGTCAAGGTATGAGGTCGAACGTCATCGTCGCCCCGTCAAATAAAATGTTCGGCAGAGAATGATGTTGTCTGTTGATATTTGATGAGAGTTCTTTTCTTCCCCTGTCGTGTCCTTGAAACCAAAGGAGGTGAATTTCACCAAATAGTGAGAAACATCAGGAGTAAAAACAAAATGAATCTATTAATGCATTAAACTTAAAGTTCGTCTAAAATATAGGATTTATGGTCTTTAATTATATCACATGTCATCTGTGTGTCAACCTGAAGTTTAAAAGATGACGATATAAGTATATTTAAAGTCTGCATAAGTTTAGAGTTGGCTAAAGCTGCCTGCCAAACTGGTTGTATTTACAGTTACTATCTCTTAGCAACATAACATTAGTGCCTGGTGACCGCGCGAGTGATGACGTCAGACCACGCCAACTGACGTCAATACCAGGCGCGTCTGTAAATGTCATTTGTCGCTGGGATATTCTCCAGGCGTTTGGTGAATATCGTTTGATGAATCTATGCCCCCCTTTCTCCACTCGTTCTACATGTTCAAATGTAATAACTAGAAATCTACAATTGGTCCTATTAACCTTAATCAACTCTGCCGCATTCACAGGAAAGGTTCAGTTTCAAGGAATATATGTTAACAGGCTTGTCCTGGAAATAGGCCTAAGATGAAACCAGTTTATACAGTCTTGACATTTAAACAGCATTCCTCGAATAGTTTTTAAATTAATTACAGAGCCATATATTCATTTCCAATACCTGACTATGTCACGGGAAAAAAATATTTATATACATATATACAGAGATATGTTGTTAAGTAAATATGACACATACAACGCCCTCGTGACATAATTCCATTACGTGACATGAACAACACGTGAATCTCGGAGCACACAAAAAGTCAATCAATAATTTCCCTGCCTCCGCGTTCACGTCACAACAGTGACATAATAAATTCTACGAACCGTATCCAGTAACGGGAAAGAGGAAATACAATGACATACCGGACAAAGCTGTAACCCATACAAGTGGGTAATAGTAAAGACCCCACCCCAAAACGTAGCGGCAACCAAGAAATAGAAGGTACAAGCGATATTTCAGTGTCCCACCACTGATCAATGATAAAGCCGGTCACAAGCTGTTTGTGTCAGCTTTCTGCTCTGACGTCAGAACAAGGCGAGCTCCACACGCCGGTTTCGATCACGCTCACCTACTAAGCGCTCTCTATTTCTAGCCGTTGTCAAGTGGCGTGGCAATGACGTCATACTTTTGTTAGGTCGGAGCTGTGCTGTTATGAGTTTTATTCCCCCGGAAGTCGGTACGCGCTGACTCATACTACTGTGACGAATTGAAACACTTGCGTAGTTGGGCCAGTCCATCGTGGGGAGGGAGGGGGTACACTCAACCAAACTACATTAACGATCTACTCGATATACCACTGTGTCACAATTGTGTGTAAACTGTCTTCGGCAGAGTTGTGGACACTTTATATCAAAGCCTCCATTCGAAGAGATGACATTTTGTTCTTAATCCATTATTCATTCACTTGATGTCAGTGTCTCCGTGAAAACACCTACGTCAGACCCTTCCATGTTAGGATCGTGTGACGTCATCATCTGAGCAACAAGATGGCTCAAGCTACGACGAGTAAGTTCGACTTCAAAATGGAAAAGAGACAACACTCGGGATCACTGAGCAGTCGTTCATCCGAGGACTTTTCTGAGACTAGTTTTGATGGTGAAACGGAAAGCCTAATAGGTTCGGCGACACACCAGTTAGTGTTATACGCTATGACGAAAGGACACACCATTCATAGTGTAACACACATGCCCCCTCACCAGTTGTCGGAGTTTCTCAGAGATTTTTATGGTAAGGTCAGGACCAAGCTCGAGGAGGGTCCGGTCAGATCAACTGTCAGTTTGAAAGATATCAGGCTCGGTCTACAGAAATATTTCATGAAGGAGACCGGCTTGGACATTGTCAAAGACAAAAGTTTTGAAAATGCCAACGCGTGTTATGAGATGGCTGTTAGAATGGGGCCACGCAAGTGTCATAGACTTAGAATAGAAATGGATGATTTGAGGAAAATCTATTTCAGTGATGCAATGAAAACCGACAACCCTGAAACACTACAAAATAAGGTGTTTTTCGATGTGAATTTATACATTGTCAACAGAGGGAAAGACTGTATGAGGGCCATGACGAAAAATGATTTTGTGGTGTCGACAGAAGTTGACGGAAGGAAAAGTGTTTGGTTAAAATACCACCCTAAGTTCAACATCAAGGAGATGGGTGGCTACGGTGATGTAGATCATACTGGAACAAGGCTAGGGGAAAAGATGCTGGAAAGACCAGGTAGGTCACTAACATTTTCCTCATTGTGATGTCATAGAAGTTATAGAAATCTTATCACCCACTACAGCAACTGAGCCTATGGCTAACTAGTACACAGCCTACATACTAATGTTATTTGTAATAGAAATAATAAAGTATGTATAACTGAGTGATATTGTGAAATAATCAAGAAATATTGTGTGACAGCGTTATTGAGAAAGAATTCCACCCACACTCCACACCTAAGACATACTGTCATTCTTAGTAATAACTAGGTTACACAGGTGGGTGTTTTGAGTGAAGGTTGTACCGCCCTAATTATAATGTTGTATAGTTGACAAAAGAAATCATCAAATGTTATGACACTTTGATAAATCATGTATGTAGTACAATGGTGTAGAGTAGTTTCCGTTCAGGATATACATAATTACATACAATGGGAAGAGTTTAACTGATTTGAAAGTCAGTCTTATCGACCATGTATACATACCTTCCAATTTATATTGATATGATGGTTTATAACGCTGTTATTGCTTAGTTGGTTCATAAATGTTATAACTGTCTTGCAGGAGATCCTCGTTGCCCTGTAGCATCATTCTTGAGGTACCTGACCCATCTCCATCCCATGACTGAAGCGTTCTGGCAGCGTCCCTAAGCGGAGTGTATCCCAGTCAGATTATGTGTGGTTTGACAATACCCCACTGGGTAACTCCACCCTGAGTAAAATCATGCAGAGGATATCAATATCAGCTGGAGTTAAGGAAAACTACACAAACCACTCGATTCGTCCATCGTACATTCCTCTTATTGAAACAATATGCACAGATGCATTGAACATTGAGCGAACTGTGCGAGTGCCCAGTGTGTTGTCACAAGATGATTCATTTGCTGATGATAATTCGCTAGGAGACAGTTCGTCGCTAGATTCGGAGTCCCCTGATGACGACCCAGTGGATGAGAGCGTTGTTGGTAAGCCCGCCCAAGATGTTGTAATGACACAATGTTCCTTAACTACATGCCAGCAATGGAAACTTACCTTTCTAGTCCACTCGTACTCATGAGGATAATTGAGCAGAACCCTAAAAATGGCAAATTTTTATCACGGGTATATATTTTGTTTTGTTAAGCCTCTACACATACATACATATACCTGTAGCATTTTGTTAAACCTCTTCACAAACCTACATACCTGTAGCATTTTGTTTAACCTCTACACAAACCTACATACCTACAGACATATATCTGTAGCATGTTGTTAAACCTATCTACATACCTACAGACATATATCTGTAGCATTTTGTTAAAACCTCTGCATATGTACAGACCTATATCTGGAGTAATTGTCTTTTTGTCTCATCTTTTATCTGTGATACTTCAATATATATTGAGTTAGACAATGTGAACATAGTAAACAGGTACCTTTATCATTTGGTACGGCTGTTACATAGCCTGCCTTGAGAATCTGATAAAGCTAGTGACTTTCAATATACAAATTACCCAGATATAGATTTGATGTTTACATAGCCTACCAAAGAAATTAGGATTTTAGAACTAGTCCATTGGAATACGGTACACCTTATTTCACTAATCTACACTACTGTTACTACTATGGTTTGTAGCTAGTCCTGCTTGAAGAAGAATATTTACCAGATTTACATTTTCTGTCCGTTGTTTTGGGTTGAAGTGTTTTGAAGTGGTTAACTATATATATTATTATCCTCAAATGCTACAAGGCTATGAGGAATACCATCACTGGCTCGCTGACTTGGTTGACACATGTCATCGTCTTAAATTGCTCTGATCAGTGCTCATGCTGTTGATCACTGGATTGTCAGGTCCACACTCGATTATTTACAGATCACTGCCATATAGCTGGAATATTGCTGGTAGTAAAACAACAAACCAACCAACATAAGACAAAGCAGAGTTAGGGATAAACTTGACACCTTCGGAATATGGGTGTTGAATGCACTGTTAATATGCCTGAGATAAGAATTTAGGAAAGTACCAATTTTTACCAAAGAAACGTTTGCCAGACATGGACAGTTAGACTTCCAGATAAACCCCACTGGTGTAGGGTGGTCAATGCTAACTGGGTTTTGTTAAGATCTGGCCCAAATTTCAAAGTTGGTCACATCATAAAAGCTGGGGTGATTCTTACAGAATGGTTACCATGATTTTGCATGATGTTGTTATTAATTAGCTTGTTGGCCATTGTTCCAGGTTTGAGATCGGCAAAGATGAAGGTTTTAGAGTTAATTAAGTGGCCTGCTTGTGAAGGACATCAAGAAATTTGCTGACTGGCTGAAAACTGTTAGTGGAATACCACCAAGGAGGTAGGTGTGATTTCTGTGTCATCCATGCTGTGGTCTTGTTAATGATATGACCAAAGATAAATATTGCATACCAGTTATGTCAAGCATGCATGTTTTTGTGGGTATATATAACTTAAGCATTTTGAGATGGATACGTCCACGCTGGTTTAACATGCAATCTTTCTTCACACACTACACGTTAAAGCTGATATGTGTTTATCTCATGGGCATCTAGATTAGAATAAGTCCCCAGCAACCTATACTGATCCTAAGAGGCTATCAGTGAGTGAGTGAGTTGAGTTTTACGCCACACTCAGCAATATTCCAGCTATATGGTGGCGGTCTGTTAAATGAATTGGGTTGTCAAACTTGTTGATTTGGTTGTGGATCATTGTTGTAGCCCCATCATGTGGATCATTGTTGTACCCCAATCATGTGGATCATTGTTGTACCCCAATCAGTGTTCACGAATGGTGTTTCAAAGTAACAAGTTTCAGATGTCTGTCTGACCCATTGAAAATTCACAGGACCCATAGAATATAATTAAACACACATTTCAGATTTAACATTTCTTATAAATGGCATTGAAATTATTAACAAACATAAGATTTATAAACAGCAAACAAGTGTCACATGACACATATAACAACTTCAGTCAAAGTCAATGTGAAATTTACAGTCAGACACTGGGGCTGTCGGGTTGTAGACTTCTGTCTGACCGTTGGCGAATCTTCCGGATTTGTCAGAGGGTCAGATGCTATTGTAGTATGATCATTGTAGTCCCCCAATCATTTGGATCATTGTAGTCCCCCAATTATGCAGATCATCGTAGTCCCCCAATTATGCGGATCATCATAGTCCTCCAATCATGTGGATCATTGTAGTCCCCCAATCATGAGGATCATTGTAGTCCCCCAATCATGTGGATCATTGTAGTCCCCAAATCATGAGGATCATTGTAGTCCCCCAATCATGAGGATCATTGAAGTCCCCCAACCATGTGGATCATTGTAGTCCCCCAATTATGCAGATCATTGTAGTCCCCCAATCATGAGGATCATTGAAGTCCCCCAACCATGTGGATCATTGTAGTCCCCCAATTATGCGGATCATCGTAGTCGTCCAACCATGTGGATCATTGTAGTCCCCCAATCATGTGGATCATTGAAGTCCCCTAATTATGCGGATCATCGTAGTCCCCCAATTATGTGGATCATTGTAGTCCCCCAACCATGTGGATCATTGTAGTCCCCCAACCATGAGGATCATTGAAGTCCCCCAACCATTTGGATCATTGTAGTCCCCCAATTATGCGGATCATCGTAGTCCCCCAATTATGCGGATCATCGTAGTCACCCAATCATGTGGATCATTGTAGTCCCCCCAATTATGCGGATCATTGTAGTCCCCCAATCATGAGGATCATTGAAGACCCCCAACCATGTGGATCATTGTAGTCCCCCAATTATGCGGATCATCGTAGTCCCCCAATTATGCGGATCATCGTAGTCACCCAATCATGTGGATCATTGTAGTCCCCCAATCATGAGGATCATTGAAGTCCCCCAATCATGAGGATCATTGAAGTCCCCCAACCATGTGGATCATTGTTGTACCCAACTCATGTGGATCATTGTAGTTCCCCAGTCATATGGATCTTTGCAGTTCCCCAAACGTGTGGCTCATTGTACCCCAACCATGTGGGTTATTATAGTTCCCCAATTAGGTAGATTATGTGTTGACAATATCAATCACTAGGCAGCCTAATCCAGGTGCCATTATTTACAGTCTGTTGTCATATAGCTGGAATATAAAGTTACGTATAAAAACAACAGAGTCACAAACATGTTGATCAAAATTGAAATTTGAGACACTTTTTCTAAAGATCATTTTTCCTACTGACCATGAAATTGTTTGAAATATCTTAGTACCAGTTTGTGATGTTGATCTGTTCATTGTTTCAGAGTTGATTGTCTTGTGTAGCCCGGTCGACCAGGAAGAGGTGGCAGTGGAAGGGATGAATGGTCAAGGGGCAGACAACTCTCAGAGCAAAGTCAGTGATCAAGAAATGACCTCAATAAAGAGAAGTTCAAACAAAATGGACCTGGTAAATTCTCATCCATGTTTGGATTCCCCATGCAGAAGAAAAATGAAAAATCAATGCACGGACGACAAGCAGGACAGTTTATCATTCATGCAGGGAATTTCCATAAAGCAAGTTGAATTTGACTCGGTTGGCGGAACCCACTGCTCTGCAAGTGATATCTCCCCGCGCAAAGGTGACCATTCCCTCAACAGATGCACTGCTTGTGTCTGGTTTGAGCGAGAACATGCAGCTGTTACTACACAAGAAATCTACCAAGGAGCAACAACCTGTGCAGGAGAAACTACCAGACAGAATATTCTACTCTGAGAACGACATGGATGTTGCTGAGATTGCTGCTCTCCTAGGTGCATGTGACAGTCTTAAAAGAATCCTGACAAATCCGAATCAGCGGTGGCTGAAATCAGTAAGGCTCTGCCCCATGCTGAAATGCGAGAAGCCGAACCTAAAAGCAGACTTCGATGCCAGAGATGAGAATTAGTAGCTGTTAACATTCAGAACACAACTTCCTTTGGCGGAGAAAACAAGTTGATAACTATCGGTGACAATAAGCAGTCATCATTGAAACCAACCAGTCCAGCGTTGAAGAGACAGGCCCGGTGGAATGTGCGAGCCAGCTTGTGACGAGCCTCTGAAGAAAAGACTTTGTAGTAGTGCTAGTGTACCCACTGGAGCAGACCATGGAATGGCGTGCTCCAACTCTACCAACATTCCGAAACCACCATTGCAGTTCAGACCAGCCTGGATTAGATTAGGTTAAGCCACTTATGAAGAAAAGAGAGTGCTTTGGCAGTGGGGGTTCAGGCGATAACTGTAAAAGCTGAACGGTATCATGAAAATGGAGGCTTAGCGTTTGTTGGTTTTAATTCTCATATCGCTGCAAGTGATATTTTTGCCTCGACTGACAGAAGCCAGTTTTGCAGCAGTTGTGCTGATACGCCAACGCAACCCTGTATATTGTAAGGGTTTGCAGGTGGAGATGAGCGGAGGGCGACAACTAAGCCCATTTGAGCTGTTACCGTGGAGATGAGAGAGGAGAATTGTGGGTAAAAGAGCCCATGTGTTCACAGGTGTCTTGTGTTCAGAAAGTCAGCTAGTTGACACAAAGATGACATGCAATTACATCCGGTGATTATGATGTTTAATATGTACATATGGGATATATCATAGAATGTTGTGATATATGATTGTACATGAAGTCCCTGCACCTGATGAGTGCTTCTGTTCCATCAGTGGTACATTAGCTACAGGTGGATTAATATGTGTATAATATATAGTGTGTTGTGTAACCACATAGTGGATGATGCTAGCTTTCTTTGCTATACAGACACCAGGTATCTGGGGAAATGGTGCCAATATTTGTCCATTTTGACATTTTTAATATTGCTAATTATTTATATAAATTTAACAGGAACAGAGTTAAGAAATGCATCTGTATAGTGGGTTATTTCTGAATGTTGTTTAGTGAAAAGGAGGTAATCCTTGGCACTGTCCATCCTGCACATAACAATATTGTATGGATACAACATTTTGGTAAATGTGTTTTATTTTTTTGTTCCTATGATTTTCTGTTGGTAATCCTGATGTGTGCTTGAATGAGACCAAGGTTTGTTGTGTAATGGTAAAGATGGACTAGCAGAAAGCAGGAGGACTTACCATATTTTGTTTGTTATGGATGAAACAACCCAAAATTTATGTTTTGTTAACTCGGATATAAACATGATGTAAGTTATAATTACCATGTTAATATATTTGGTCTCAAGATATACTTTAGATGCTGTCATATAATTTTTTTTTAGTGGAGTCTGATGTTTGACATTTTATTTGTTAATAGTATTGTCTAAATTATCCATATTGATCTGCTTTTAGAATTCTTAATCAGTTATCAATACGTAATCTTTTAGCATGTTTAGTGCAGACTTAAGTCTTTGGTTTACAGATTAGGGGGTTATTCACCATGATATTAAATAATATTCTGCTAGCTCTGTTTGTCATATATTGTCCTAAAGACAGAATTCAAAGTTTTCAGAATGTTTTGAAAAAGAGCTGTTGAAAGATTTGAATTTGTTAAGCTTGATAAGTGCTGTAGTTATTAACAACCATTTGATTTAACATTTTTTTCAACCTTTTGAACAAGTTTTGTCATTTTAACAGAATTAACAAGTAAACCAGTTCAGTTCATTTC
>NW_025766042.1:0-73367 GCF_003918875.1 Haliotis rubra | reverse complement strand
TGCCCCGGCGCTCATTTGGAGACCCAGCACTTATTACATAATATCCATCAAACCGTGCCATGCGGAGAACAGAAAAATTATGACTAAACCGGACCGTTCCTTACTAAATCTATTTTGGATGAAGGGAGAATACATTTATAAATAACGTACCCAGCGCTTATTAGAGGCCTGGTACATATTAGAGGAAATAAGGTAATATGAATATTAATAATCAATTTTAATCCTAAACACTGCGTTTACATTTCACTTCACTGAAGATATTTCAGTCTGAAGTTTCTTGAGGTCCTTCATGCTAATATTTGAAGCGTATTCACTTAACATTTAATAGCATCAAAGGATTATACCTGCAGAAGTTCAGACAACTGGGGCATTCCGCACACGCAAATCATGTTTGGACTCTCCATGAATTCTCCAGTCACAGATTGTTTTGGGACATGAAGCTCAGCGCAGTTATTGTAAACATTACCGGACAAAGAAATGTTACATACAGAAAATCGGATTCGGTAAAACATTACTAACGTTGGTTGGCTACCAAAACATTGAGGTTCAAAACAAAGCTCTGATACCGTCTGACACCGAATATCAATTTGCCCCATGTTTGGCCACTGCTGGGTGTAGAATGGGTGTATACTATTTTTGGTTGTTTACTTTTCCTTATTCTATTATTATATGGGCATTTATATAGCGTTATAGTCAATCCCACATGCATGCTGAATGCGTTTTGTTTTCCCCGCATGATCATTGGATATCAATTTCAGCGGCACATCAAATTATCAATCTCAACTCCTGGGGACATACATGTAAAACTCTTGCAGCCACTGGGCGCATGTGACTTTCCCAACCTTTCGAGGTACCAATTCACAGCTGGGTGGACTGGGGCATTTTTGTGACTGAGACAGCGTTGAGTCATAAGTCGACACCTTTGAAAATGAAAATGTATGCCTCTATTGAATGACCTGCTTGTTGATCTATGAAAACGACAGGTACACAAGAGGTTACAAGGGTCATCTTCTGTGTTCGTGCATCAAACGTTCCTCGTTGAAAATGCACCCAGTAACACGAGGGGCGGTGGGGTAACCTGGTGGTTAAAGCGTTCGCTCGTCTATCCGAAGACCCGGGTTCGATTCCCACATTGGTAAACTGTGTGAAGCCCTTTTCTGGTGTCTCTCGCCATGATATTGCTGGAATATAGCTGAATGTGGCGCAAAACTAAACTCACTCGATAACACAAATTGATCACGAATGTTTACCAGAAATGCTTTTAACCATCATCGATCCAGCTATGATCCTCGGTAAAGGAACTTTTAGAGACAGAAGATTAGATCTCTCTTCAGTGTCGTGGGTACAATTTCTGGTGTCCCCACCGTGACATTGCTGGAATATTGCTAACAGCGGGTCATGCACTCATTTTCTTGAGGTGATCTGTCTGGTCCAGGCTCAAATAATTACCATATAGCTGAAATGTTACTGATTTCGGCGTCAAACAAAAAACAAAACTGCCTGGCATGAAAGTATTAAGAGTTATATATGAGATAGGCGGACAGCAGGGTCCTACGCCACTTGGTTTAATGGCCGAACACCAATTTCATTATCACCCTCTTGCATAACAAAGACTAAACATCACTCACACAATCAGAAGTGAAAAGGGACTTCTGAATATGTTTAAATATCTGTCGAACGTTGAAAACCATAAAAGAACATCAGGACAAGCTTGGTTACTGAGTGGGTGGTTTTACGCATCCTTTTGACAACATTCCAGCAATAACAGGGCGTAGACACCAGAAACAGGCTTCCGCCATTGTATTGTACGAGGGGTTGTATTGTGGTTATTTGTTATATGACCCGTGAAGATCCAGGTTAGAATTGGTCTTCAGGAACCCATACTTGTCGTAAGAGGCAACTTAAGGGATCGGGTGTTCATACAAACTTCTCCTCTGAAGGCAACATGCAATGTCATCAGTGTCACTTGTCATCGTGATGTCCCAATTGCGTAGATCGATGCTCATGCTGTTGATCACTTGGTTGTGTTGTCCAGACCGCTACCATATAGCTGGAATATTGCTTAAATATGGCGTTAAACAAGAAACCAACAACAACAAATATTTGTGACATTACTGTCTTTGGCGCTGCACTTGACACAAAAATGTATACTTGCATTATCCAGAGGAAAACGGCCCTTAACGATGTCTGTTTCATTCCAGCTACAAACCCGCCATGTTGCAACGAAAGCATTTGGTCCCACTAGCGATGGCACTTTCAGTACTGGCCATCATCGGTTTCGTCACCGCTAGGATTCTCATGGCTAACATGACCAATTACGGGCCAGCTGCAAAGGAACGGTCAGTAGTCCAAGATGGTTTCAGGGCAGTCGACCAAGGTGGTTTCATGGCAGCCGACCGGTTAAGAAAACAGAGGAATAAGCTGTCGGAGATACTGAACAATACGATGAGAGAACTCGCGATGATGAGTTGTAAAATGGCTGAAATGACTACAAAATCCAATAAGGTAAGGATATGCTTTCTTGCAAATGTTTCAGTAACGTTTCTCTACGAAGCCTATTCATGTGTGCAGTGAATACAAGCGGTAAAACACTCTCCATTGCCATAAGAAATCGTTCCTAAAAGCAAAGCCGATTGTACAATTCTGACTGCATCATGGGTATGTGGTTTTGGAGGAAGAGGTTCGAGGATATTTTTGACAGGTGACCTATTCATTTTATGAGTGTGATTAATGAGTTTCTAATCCCTCTCACGTGACCCCATACTTAGGTTGCTAGGTGACCTAACCATCCTTATCAGTTCATGACACGTATAAGGGCATGACATGACATGACAAAAAAAGGTTTACTCCCATTAGTCAGACATCCCATTAGTTAGACATCTCAATTGTCAGACACTGGACTAGGGATGCATTAAGGCAACACCCATATATAAATATCTTGAAGCTATTTTTGATAGAAAATGTTTTTTTCAAATTATCTATATCAAATCTATGCCAACAAGGTACTAAAGCCATGTATTTTGTTTTATGCAGAAGTCAAATGTTAAGCTTATCAATACAGTGTCAACTATATCTCTTTGATTCAACGATGAAACTAATCTTGTTGTACGGCTGTGAAATTTGGGGGTATGCTATTTTAAAACAAACTGAAAATGAACATATATGTTTGATGAGAAAATTATTACCCGTAAAAAAAGTACCCCATTGTATATGATTTATGGTGAATTAGGTAGAGTCCCACTTTCTGTTGCTGTTAAAACTTGTATGTTAACGTTTTGGTCTTCAAACGTATATTCTATTATTCACAGCTGTATCTGGATTTCATGTACAGAGAATATTTCTAATAACATTGGTTTAAGTTAGTATCGCTTTTACAGTCTCCTATCCCGCCCCCCCCCCAAAAAAATAATCCCCAAAAAGTCATACATATTCTCTTTTAAAACTTCGTGCCACCATTACCATTTGAAACAAGACAATGGAATAGGATACCAGTAGTTGAAAGAAATAGTAAATTATGTTGTATTGATGATGTGGGTGATGAGTATCATTTTATTCTTGAATGCACGAAAAGAAAAGAAAGATCAAATATACCAGCTTACTTTATGAAGGACCAAATATGTAAAAAAAAATCAACCTTGACATGTAAAAAGATATGTAATGAAAAATCGCAGTAAATTCCATAAATATACTCTCCCAAAAAAGAAACGCATTATGAAAATAGCAATTGCATGTAGCTATGAATTAAAACGTGATTCATTTTACAAAAGGTTTTGCTCTGTTTATGAGTCTTATGGTGTTTATGTTTTGAAATATCACAACAAAACGCACCATCCGTAAAATACCCGTATTTAACAGCATGATTTTCAATTTCGGCGTGTAATGTCACAGAATACACAATTCACATGCAATGCACGTGAAAGTTGGGGATCAGATAGTCTCAATGATAGGTATAAAAAGTTGATCTCTGTCTGTCGATTATTCACTGTATTTGGAATATTGTTGACGAACGCAAAATGCCACGTCTAAGTGAAGCCAACCATCATATCGCCATTGGTTTGCTTGAAGCTGGCCAGTCTCAACGTGCAGTTGCCCGACGCATGAATGTTCACCAAAGCACCATTTCACGGCTCTGGGGGAGATATCGCCGGCAGAATGCGGTAGCAGATGCCCCTTGTAGTGAGCGACCTCGAGCGACCACTGCGGTGCAGGATCGCTACATCCGGGTACATCACCTGCGTCATCGAACAGCTACGGCGACCAGTACCGCTCGACAAATACCCGAATTGAGGAGGCTTTCTGCACAGACCGTTAGGAACAGGTTGAGGGAGGCTGGTTTACGTGCCAGAAGACCTTATTTTAGTCCTGTGCTTCGACAACAATGGTGCACCAACGTTCAGGCCTAGAACCTACCGAATTGGCATAGAATCTGGTTCAGTGATGAATCACGATTTCTACTGGAACGACGCGATGGAAGAATGCGGGCGTATAGACGTCGACGTGAACGTTTCGCCGACGATTGCGTTCCCCAGGTGGACAGATTCGGTCGTGGCAGTGTTATGATATGGGGAGCGATCACCTGCCGTAGGAGAAGTGATTTGGTGATGATCCAGGGCAACCTGACAGCTCAACGGTACTTCGTGACGAAATCCTACGCCCACACCTCCTCATTCCAATCATTGATCGCCAGAGAGAGTTGTTTCAACAGGACAATGCCAGGCCCCACACAGCACGTCACACTAGAGACTTCCTCCAGAACCACAACATCAATGTGCTCCCTGGCCCTCAAGATCACCGGACTTAAACCCGATCGAACATCTGTGGGATGCCCTGGACAGACGGGTGCGACGCCGTGACCCTCAGCCCCAGACACTTCAGCAGCTCGCACAGGCACTACAGGCAGAATGGGCTGCGATTGGGCAACACGAGATTCTGAGACTTCTTCGTTCGATGCCGAGGCGTTCCCGTGCAGTTCTGGATGCCCACGGTGGCCACACGAGGTATTGACTTCAGCACCACAACACGTCTCCATGTGACACTCAAACTGACTTTCATCGAGTTGGTGCCAAAGACGGATAAGTCTGCATTCTAAATGTGCAATTTCGCTATATTACATTGACTCATAAAGCCTCCAAGATGTTTCAAAATAAACGTAAAAATACAGTTGAAATTCCTATATGCGTTTCTTTTTGGGAGAGAGTATATATTCTGCAAATTGTAAAATCTTCCTGCCAACTACTTTTCCTCCGTAATATTATCATTTATTGTCATCCGTACGTCATATGCCGATGATATCTTCCTGAGTGTAATAAAGTTCTGTTCTGTTATTTATTTTATGGGCCATTCCTATTTCATTAAGAGGTAACAGGCAGCGGATTAGCTGTGCACTCAACCAGATGGTTTGTTGTTTTAACCTGTCTGACTATTGGGGTGTCTGACCAATGGGAGGATAACCAACTAAAATCGTATCACCCGATCAATAAACAGTATCCATAAATGAATAGTTGTTTCTGCGACAACTGAAATAGGTGAATGCCATGTGAGGCTGTAACTGATAAGATACATCATATGATCGGTTGATATATGACTTTAAATAACCCTATTTTGGTCCTCAAATAGATAAACCCATCAAGTGACCCATACTCTGATTGCTAAGTAACCGAATGGATAATCTCGTTATTTTCTCCTAGTATACCATTGGTGATTTTATTAACAAGAACTATAACCTAAAATACAGAGACGACAACCCAGTCTATGTATGTTCAAATGTTTGAGTAACTGTGCTTAGGCATCTTTATCTTTATCTAAGCACTTGTTTGTTTTTGAACTGGCCGTGGCCTGATAAGGTCCTGACCTCGCTAAACCCAAGTTAGTGTGTTAGACCTCAATCTTGTACTCCTAATGTAGCCAGTAAAGTCTATGACTAAAGATTTGAGTTACTAACTGTACAATTGACACAGTTGTCAGTAGAGAGTGGAATACTTAGGTTGCTACAATTCAACGCCGCTCATGTTCTACTGCTGGGCCGTCTCACCTCAGTCTTATGAATAATGAGTCGATGTTTAGAATATGGTCACATATTGTTAGATTATAAGTAAAAATGTTCTATGGTACAGTGGGACATATCGTCAAGATGGACAGCACTAAGACTAAAGCTTGGACTTGCAAGAGGTGCCTGGGATACGTCCCTGTGTATGCTTGGTGGAATGATGTCTACGATGACACGTTTACCTGTGTCTACTGCAAGTCTAAATCAAGGACAGGGTAGCTTCAAGAAATGTATTTGTATTGAAATTGAAATCACTATAGCCTGTCTAGGTCTGAATGACCTGGATAATAGCATTACTACTAAACAGATTGTGCCAAACATTTTCATAGTTCACACATCATACTGAAGATTTCCATATCTACACTTACGGACCATTTCCAACACCCAGTGGTCCACTGAGGTCCAACACATACCTACGTTGTCTAGGTACCCAGTAATGTTGAACCTCAAGTCCGTATTGATTGGGTGATACGATTCTATTTGTCATTTCATGTCTTATCAGGCCCTTATGCGTGTCATGAACTGATAAGGATGGGTTTTTCCATTAGCAACACACGTATGAGGGATTAAAAAGTCTTTTGTTTAGTGCCAGTTCTTACGGAATGTTTCCAGGTTGATCAGCATCATTCCCCAGTCCGTGGGTTGCAGCCCACATCAAACAGAGACAAAATGATAACATTGAAATTCCTCGTCTAAACACCCAACTCGCTCATTCATATAGCTGGAATATTGCCGAGTGCGGCGTAAAACTAAACTCACTCACTCATTCATTCAGATAATGGATTAAAGACGTCAATGTGTCGGAAAATGTAAGTGATAGTCAATGAATATTTCGTGTACCAATAACTTAAGCTTTGTCTATTTCTCTCCAACAGAGTTATGTTGCCGTTACTGGCGGGTGGTGCAAAGACACAAGTACATTCACAGGTGGGGAACACTCGTTTGACAAACCTCTGGCAAACCTACTTTCACTTTTCTTTCAAAGCCAAACCGTTGCGAGTTTCGGGGATGGTCCGGGCGAGTACAAGAAGTTTCTGGACTCGACCAATCGACTTCGTGCATACGATGCTTTTGATGGCGCCCCCTATGGGCGGGAAACAAGCGGTGGAGTAGTTCAGTTTGCTGATCTAACGGTTCCCCTGTACGGACTTCCGCTGTACGACTGGATCATAAGTCTGGAGGTGGCAGAACATATTCCAGCTAAATATGAAGACGTCTTCATTGACAACATCGTGCGTCACGCAAAGAAAGGCATAGTACTGAGCTGGGCGATACCTGGTCAAGTAGGTCTTCAACACATAAACAACAGACCCTTGGCGTATGTACAGAAACTTCTTTCGAGCAAAGGATTTGATACAGATATTGTGGCGAGCCAGGAATTTCAAGAAAAGGCACTTTTCCATGGCTGAGGAGAAATGTTTATGTCTACAGGAGGAGGTTAAACAGTGTGGCTGATCCAATGGATGCATAAATGCTTGATGTTTTCAAAATCCCTTAACAACAGTTATAATAAAATGGGTAATGTGTACCAAGTGTGCTATATTTTGTTTCCAGGAATATAAGATCAATAAACTCAACTACTTACATGTTCGGGTCTTGTCTGACGCCAGCTAGGCTGTGGTAGCCGCTGCAAGCACTATAGTCATAATGCGATGCTGCACATGATCTTTAGTACTCGGTCATCCGATTGTCCCATAAGTACAAAGGAAAAATATAACATACAGCACTGTTGGTGTCCCACATGTTTCCTTGTTAAAAAGACGACCTTCTCTCCTTTGATATATATTATCCCTTATCTTACCTCACACATAAATGTCGTTTTCTGATTGGCTGAACGCTTTTCTATTATTTTCAATGTACCCTGCCTACAAGCGAGTAACATTTCCAATGTTAACTGCTGGGAATGCCGAACTGTGGGAATTCATTTGGTACTTCGTGTTAGTAGTTCTTTATCTCGAATAATTGAGTCATGTATGATGTACGGAAATTACCAATGTTTTGTGAATGCAAACCTATGTAAGGGAGATAACTCTAAATTTGTTTTTCCTGTCTGTCGGTGTCGGTATTGGCTAATCGCTAAACTCGGGTACTCCTTATTACGATCTCATAACATTGAGGTGTTCGGTAAGATAAATACGTTGTTCACTGGTCTCTCGGGGCCCATGGGTTGGAGTACCCTCTTTGTTTGTTTATGTTCCTTCGGACTCCGGGAACGTAACCAAACATAGAGGGTACATCAACCCATGTCCCCCCTCGTGACCACAGACTGACTGACTGACTGAATTTGGTTTACGCCGCTTTTTAGCAATATTCCAGCAACATCACGGCGGGGACACCAGAAATGGGCTTCACACATTGTACCCATGTGGGGATTCGAACCCTGGTCTTCGGCGTGACGAGCCAACGCTTTAACCACTGGCTACCCCACCGCCCCTCGTGACCACAGAGCAACTGATGTCGTCATAATGCAACATTCTCGTTGTACCTCCCTTGTCATAAAGACGACTGGAAACCATGGATGGATTGTTTGCTACAAATCAGCAACATTAAACACCAACTGGAAATGGAACGTGATACAGGGATCGGATTGCACAAAAATACCGCAGAGCTGTGAAAGCAATTGACAGCGCAGACACCGTGCTCGTAGCAGTCAACATGGGGTTAGGTGCGGCCGGAGTTGGTTATTGTCCACCATCGTGGCCGCGTGTTTGGCATTGAAATAGCGGCTGGGGCCTTGGGATTGGTGGGAATAGCTCTTAAATTTATTTCTCGCCAGCTGCAACATAAAGCGTTGAAACACGACGAAATTCGCATTTAGGCCGAAGTGAAGTTAAATACTATAGAGGATCATATCTCCACAGCCCTATCCGATAGTAAGATATCCGAGGAAGAGTTTAGGCTGGTGCAGTCTCAACTCGCCAAATACCACAGGATGAAACAAGAGATAAGAACCAAGTCTCGTAAGACAAGTGACATGAGCGAAGAGGAGCACAAAAGCTCATAGAACAAGGGAGACAACAAGTCAAGCTTTCCTTACCAAAACCAAAGAAATCATAGGAGAATAACGCTAAATTGTTTCCTCGATATTTCACAATTAGCTAACGTGTATCTATGTGCATAGCAACGGCATACTACATGGGGAATATTATAATTCAACTCATTGAGATTGAAAACATACAAATTGGGTTGATAGACGAAAACTTTGTTGATACACGTTAGTCTAGGGGCGCGGTGGGCGAGCTGGCTAAGGCGCCAGGCTAGTGATCCAGCGAGGTTGAGGTGTCGGGATCGAGCCCACCTGTGACCGGGTGTAAAAACCTTGGAGTCAACTTTGTGTACAGACTCTTTCAGTGTTGTCGCAACCCCTAGTGTACAGTACACAACCCTGTGCACTTAAAAGAACCCACGAATCCGTTGGTATATGACCAGATGGTGGCCACATGAATACGTGCAAACACCCAGTTGCGGGTACAGCAACGTGCAGTAAACTTGGACAAAGTACTGTGACTATGTGTCCCAGTCCACCCAGCTGTGAATGGGTACCTCGTAAGGATGAGAAAGCCACAATAACTCGGTGCGCCTAGTGGCTGCAAGAGTTGTATACTCCCCAAGGAGTTACGATGTGCTGTTGAGATTGACATCCAATGATCGAGGAAAAATACCAGCGCCTTGAGCATGCACTAGTTGCGTGGATATGTGCGCTATATAAATATCCTATAATAAAAACTTGTTGAAGGGTTTCATCGGATGGATCCCGCTGAAAAAGAGTGGGGGATACTTTTAGACTTTCTAAATACTTATTCCATCGAGATCATTTACCTGTTAATTTCAGATATACACAAGCAGCAGAAACCGTATCATCAAATCTTTATGGCTTCGTTTTACGATTGATGGAAAAGAAAATGCGTCCAAAATGGAGATATTCGACAACAACGCTGCAACCCGATGTGGTCTATCCATAAGTACCACATGTTAATGTATAAAAATATGGGAAACATCGAACGATGGTCGACGACGTTTTCTCTATGTTTCGGCCATCGGTGTGGCATTATTGGCCATGAAACATGCCACAGGCTGTAGTGCGGCTGTATCACCATCGGGTATACTACTCGTAATTACGATCGTTGACATGCGTCGTTATCGCCAATCGTGGCAAAATGAATTATTGCAGAAAAGGTTCCTTTTAAGATTCGGTTTGTGAAGAATGGGTATTAAGTTGAGAAGTGTTTAGTCATGCAGGACGGTATATGGTAGAAATGTGAGTCAATGAATATACATGACACTAACGCAGTGTTACTATACAGTGTTATTGTGTATGTGTATTACGTGGTAGGTGTTCTGTTTTATTGCAGTTATGGAGGTTTGGGTATAGTTATGAGTTATGTTTGATCTATCATACATTCATCTATTCATACACAGAGGAAGAGAGAGAGAGAGAGAGAGAGAGAGAGAGAGAGGGGTGAGGTTATGATATGAAACTCTGGTTAAAACACGTCCTTCGGATGGAGCTAGGTTGGATCGGATACAAGGCTCGTTGTTTGCGGTTTGTTTGTTCGTGACAGTTTGACGTGACTTAGGTGGAAAAGTGTTGATTGCGGCGTTAAACAATACGAAATAAAAAAGGCAAAGGATTATGTTTTTACTTACTTGTAAAGCGCTGTAACACAGAAGCCATATAATGATTCATGATCAATGTCACTCGCATTAATAATGTCGTATAGCCTACCGACCCGATCCACTTGGTCCACCGAACCACAAGCATAGGTTACTGGGGTCTAGTTCTAACACAGAATCCCCATGATGTGAAATGCCAGAAAACTCAACAAGCTGTAATATGTATACCCAAGAAGAGGAGGACGTAGTCTTTAATCTTGTAGGATTGTCAGGAAAAATATTGTTCACAAACATTTTCTGTGTCGACACAACTACTACACTGACCTACTTCTGAATCGTGGGAATAAGCACACATAGACAAGTCTGTGCGTCAGAGGTAAGCACGCAGATTTTGACCCACGTGCAACGACCTCTGAAGCAGTAACAGTAAGGTGTAACAGAAAGTGCAACACATAACAGTGAACTAACTGCAACACGTAATAGTAGAGCCAATTGAACGCAAGGCAGTAAAGTATAACAGTCGGTTCAAAACATAACAATAAAGGTCAACAATTTGTTCAACACATGACAGTAATGTGCAACAATTAGTTCAACACATCACTCGAATATTGAATGAAACAGTAGACTCTATTAGTAAATGAAACACGTGACAGTTGACTCCATTAGTGAATGAAACACATGCCAGTAGATTCTATTAGTGAATGGAACACATGACAGTAGACTCTATTAGTGAATGAAACACATGGCAGTAGACTCTATTAGTGAATGAAACACATGGCAGTAGATTCTAATAGTGAATGCAACAGTTGACTCTATCAGTGAATGGAACACATGACAGTAGATTCTAATAGTGAATGAAACACATGGCAGTAGATTCTAATAGTGAATGGAACACATGACAGTAGACTCTATTAGTGAATGAAACACATGGCAGTAGATTCTAATAGTGAATGGAACACATGGCAGTAGACTTTATTAGTGAATGAAACACATGGCAGTAGATTCTAATAGTGAATGGAACACATGACAGTAGACTCTATTAGTGAATGGAACACATGACAGTAGACTCTATTAGTGAATGGAACACATGGCAGTAGATTCTAATAGTGAATGGAACACATGACAGTAGATTCTAATAGTAAATGAAACACATGGCAGTAGATTCTAATAGTGAATGGAACACATGACAGTAGACTCTATTAGTGAATGGAACACATGGCAGTAGATTCTAATAGTGAATGGAACACATGACAGTAGAGTCTATTAGTGATTGAAAGAGGAGATACTCAGTCCTACGTAGGAGATAGTACGTCCTCCCTAGGAAATAATAAGCACTACGTAGGAGATATTAAGTCGTAAGATATACTAAGTCGTAAGAGATACTAAGTCGTAAGAGATACTAAGTCGTACGTAAGAGATCATGAGACTAAAACAAAATTCACCATGGCCCTACTACGCTTCCGTATGATACTCTATGTATTCTTTTGAGGGTGGTGTGGTTGGCTGGTGGTTAAAGCTTTCGCTCGTCACGCCAAGGGTCGGGTTTGTGTAATTTCTTTGTCCCTCACCGTGATATTGCTGGAATATTGCTAAAAGCGGCGTGTAAGCATCCTCGCTCATTCATCCACAGGCAATATTCATTTAAGGCTGACGACATGGGTCGTAGCTAACAATAGTGAGTCAGTGAGTGAGTTTAGTTTTTCGCCACTTTTAGAAAAATATTCCAGCAATATCACGGCGGGGGACAACAGAAATGGGCTTCACATTTGTACCCATGTGGGAATTGAACCCGGGTCGTCGGCGTGACGAGCGAAAGCTTTAACCACTGGGTTGCCCCATCGTCACTGTAGCTCACAGTAACAATCACTGGATTGTTTATAAGCCCACAGACATTCGCACAACAGGCGCGCACACATTTCTATATTGATAACATGTCCTGTCGGGTAGTCTAGTGGATAGTTAAAGCGTTTGCTCGTCACGCAAAAGACCCGGGTTCATTCCCACATGGAAGCAACGTCTAATGCCTCTTTCTGATTACCTTTATTGTATCCCGACTTACAACAAGCGGCATGCAACCTTACTCACTTTAAGGATGGACCAGTGAAGATCCAGGTTACACCTCGTCTTCAGTAACCCTCGTAAGAGGCGACATAGGGATCGGGTGGTCAGGCTCGCTGACTTGGTTGACACATGTCATCGGTTCCCAGATCATGCTGTTGATCACTGGATTGTCTGTTCCAGACTCGATTATTTACAGACCGCCGCCATATAGCTGGAATATTCCTGAGTGCGGCGTAAGACTAAACTCACTCACTCACGATGTCTGACGTATCGTTTCAGGTTACTATGCATGGCGCAGGGACACTGGCGCGTGGTTTACGCAGAGCCTGCGCAAGGTCCTAACACCGTGAAATGCAACGTGCTGGTCTCACAACGCTGCTGACCTTCGTAAATCAGAGAGTAGCAGTCTGGTATGAATCATCGCATCCATGAACGAAAAGAAGCAAGTTCCTTGCATCACGCATATGCTGACCAAAGACGTGTATTTCAGACCTAAAAGCATTCAGCATTCCACTTTGGTATAGTTGTATGAACAGCGGAGCATGAACAACGACTTGATAAGGCAATATATGAACACATACAGTTGCGTCCCTTGGCTAGCAGGATATGCTGAATAGCCCGAAGATAAATCGCGACTGTTGTGTGATCCTTTTTAGTTCTTTAGATCAGATCAGATGATCAATCTCATAGAATATTTGATAACATTAATCTCGCGCAATTTACGTAAATTACAATTCTGTGAATATTGTATCACTTTGCTTTCATACAGAGGTTTCAGTGGTTATTCTTTGCCGAGATGTGCTCATTTGAAGTGATGTATTTTAACTTGGAAGCCCTTGATGTTGCTGTTGTCCAGATGCACACATCGCAGTTCAAATTCCAGCAAGGAAAATCAGCATGGTTACATTATCAGTGTAATGTGAAACAGTAGCATACAAGAGTTGGTAATTGTGTAGATGGTGCAGACTTCAAATCATGCTTTAACACGTTTGGTCTGTGTTGATGTTAAACCGTATGAGAAGTCCAGCTATATGGCTGCGGTTTGTAAATAATTGAATCTGGACCAGACAATCCAGTGATCAACATCATTAGCATCGATCTACGCAATTGGGATACGTTCACATGTGTCAACCAAGTGAGTGAGCGAGCCTGACCACCCGATCCCGTTAGTCGCCTCTTACGACAAGCATGGGTTACTGAAGATCAGTTGTAATGCGGAACTTCACGGGTGGCCTCTGGAAGGAGTTTATATTGACGTATGTACATGAATACTACTTCAAGCAAGAACGATAACCCCCTTTCTGTTTAATTCCAGCAGCAATAAACATTACTTAAGCACTCTAAACCTGTTGCTTTTAATAATGTTAACATGTAAACAATAGTAATGGTGATTATTTGTTGAAAATATATTGTAGTGAGTGAGTGAGTGAGTTAAGATTTTAAGTCACATCGGCAATATTTCAGCCATATCGTGACTATAAAGAAGTTTTGAATTCATCATAAATACATGTAAGTCATATAAACCTGTCAACGGAGGACAGTAAAACCAACTAGAATTTCGCAGACACAATAAATGAAACTAGTATCTTTCTCTAAAACTGGATTTCAAATTAGGACAATACAATATAAAAACGGGCTATAGATCACCGACAACCGAAGGTAGATCACCATACTAGGGACCATGGGGACTTGCAGTACCGTTGCTACCTGCATGGACCCAAGTTGGATTTATACCATCCCTTCTGCCGCCGGCGATTGTAGGAAGGGTAAGCCATAAATTAAAATCAAACAAATGCTACGTTTATAAATTTTGGTAAGCTGAAATCTACTTTGAAGGTTTTGGGACTTACGTCTCCTCGCAGGAGGACGAAAACATATTGTAACGTAATTAATAGGTGTTTACAGATCGCAAAAAGTAACATTTTATTTCACCTTTATATCCAAACTTGCTGTAAAAATGGCTGTAAAATATATCTCCAACTGAAGAATATGTATAGAGTCCTATTGTGATTTAGTGATTATGCAGTGTCTACCCGTTGTCTGACCTTGCATGTAACCAAGCTGTGTACCCCTGGTGGAACTTAAAATGAATACGCTCAGAAAATATGACGGACCCCACTAACGTCAGACTAAAATATTCCCATGTCAAGTGAATGTGAGCACAGTGTATAATTTTAAAGTTGATTAGTTATATGTGAATATATTGTTTTAAAACACGTAGCTATCATTATCCCATTTTATAAAAAATGGAGATAAATTTACCTGCCATGTCACTTTTCAGTGTTTCTGGCAAACTATAGACTAATATTTGAAACAATTGTCTGCGACAGCAGAATATTCCTGTATTCCCCTGGCCAGCTATTTCTCCGGACCTGTCCCCTATCGAGCACGCTTGGGATGAAATGGAGCGATGTCAAACCCAGAATGTTTATTTCAAACCCATTGACGTTAGCTGAACGGGGACAAGCGTTGCTTCAGACATGGAACAACATTCCCCAAGCTTTCTTCAATCACTTAATGTCGTCTATGTGCCGTCGCTGTCAAGTCTGCATCAACGAAAATGGTGGACACACACGATACTGAATTTGTTTACTGACTTTTGACACCACATCTCTTCAAGGGTGTGTCACGAGGTCTGGAGTCAAATCGTACAGATTTTGATATTATCCTGTCAGCAGTTAAGCAGTGATTAAGGAAAACACCACAAGTCATGTTATTAATATCATTTTGCATTAAAAATGACATAACATCAAATAATGCCCAGTTACTTTATTCCACTAGTATATTTTCGCACATAACATTCACCGATGCGGAGACAAGTATTCTTGGAGGATGCGGAAAGCGGCAAGTAGGGTCGAATTCTACCTACTATACTTATCTGGCAGCTGCGAGGACGTCCATGAAGCGGCAATAAAATTTCTCTGGCGTAACATATAAAATGCCCAATTACTTTATTCTACTAGTATATTTTCGCAAATAACATTCACCGATGTGGGTACAAGTATTCTTGGAGGATGCGGAAAGCGGCAAGTAGTGTCGAACTTTACCGTATTATATTCATCTGGCAACTGCGAGAAGGACGTCCATGAAGCGGAGTAGTATATACAATGATTGTCCGAGATCCGATAAAATGTCTCCAAAGTGTATCTTAAAATGTAATAATGTTGAAACATCTACTGACCACAAAACCACCACGAATATGCCAAGACTTACGCAAGCGCGACGAGACAGGGCGATAAAGGGGCTTATCGCATGGGGGCGTGGTCAATATGGGGGCTTCACAACGTCAGCTAGCAAGAACCTTCAACTGCAGCCACGCCACCATCAGCAAACTGATAAACCGATAAGAGCAAACAGGCCAGACCTGAGACCGCCCAAGATCGAGATACCTAGAGTCACGACATCTGTCGAAGACCGCTACATCCGACAGATCCATCTCCGGAAGAGATTCGGGACGGCATGAAGAGGAGAAATTATACTATTAGCCCAATGCTATGGAAAACCACAAAAAGTAACAACACTATTAAAAAAGACATATATGTATGGTTGTAACATGTGATATGGTAACATGTAAACACATGTAAATGTCTCTTGCTAGAGATTTATGTTCCATTTAAACCCAGTGCATGTAATGACAAGTCATGTGTTGTTTGTATATTTCCGTTGATCGAAATTGCAACCTTTGTATCTGAAGCCCAGCGAGTGAACTGGTAGCTGTAGAGGAGCTGATGTGCATCGAAACGTTTGTGTCAAAGTAACCCGTGTTATAAATATATCAACGTATATGACATCAAACTAGTTTTGCAAGATTCAATACACACATTCCGATGCAGTCGAAAGCGTTCACAGTCACACATGCACGGTCACTAATACTTTCCGGCAAAGCAAGCTTTGTTTTATTGGCTAGAACTTTGGATCCACTGACAGAATTTGTGCAGTCTTCCAAGTAAATCCATACTTGAACAACAAGGAAATCTAGCTGATTTGTTAGAAGTTCGGACCACAGACACAAGTCTTCCAGACTTGTTTGAAAGCGAAGGTAATTTTGATTTAAACAATATTTATTTCCTCAGATGACATGTATATGTATATTTTTACATATAATAGGATTTGGGGATTGGCAAACAGGCACAATTGCCTATGTTAATGCTTCTCTCCACATAATACGGAATATACACACACAGACGTCACACATTAATTAAAGGAAACAAAATGCGCATTCACATTGTTGATGTTGTGAAGTTTCATGGAGTTAAACTGATGATAACGGTAGTCTTAATAGAGTAGTCAAGTATCGTTGCTAGATTTTATATATTAGTGAATCGATTTGTTTCTTGAATATAATTGTGGACTGATGTTACTAGGTTATTTTACTCTCAATACCTGCTTATAGAATAGTTTGATATCAAATCCTTTAACGAAGAAATATCTGTTTTGTCTCAAGTGATTAAAACGAGGACAGACCAAAAATAATGTAGTGGATCCTCTGTGGAATGGCCACAAGGACAGGAGGGGTTTCCAGGTAAATGCCTATCAACAAGGTGAGAGTTCAAATCGCTACAACCAAGACGTTGTCTGCATAGTATTATCTGACAATGGCGTGTTGTCAGGGAGGATACTATTCTCTATCAGATAGTCCAACAGGAAATAGCCATCATAACCCTTGAAATTGTGGGCAAACACCGAAAAGTTTTTGTGAGCTTTTGTGAAAAACCATTTACAGAATAATGTAGCTGTGTATGAGCCTTTGAACTGGACTTCTCGATGACCACAAGTGTCTGGACATGGAGGCATCTTGAAACAATTGAATTTCTTATGCCATTTGTTGCATACATCACAACGATCACCACAAGAAACACATCTGGCATTAGGTGAGAATGGGTGATTTTTACAAATGTCACAGACAGACTGAGCTATGACAAAGTTAGGTTTATGTTCCTGACGCCCACACCAAGATTGATGACAGTTGTCACACATGGTGTGATGCGTACAATCCTCTTCTTCAGGTCCACATGCGGAACAAGGGGACGGTAGATAACCTTCTGCACAAGTAGACACCTCATCTTGGGAACATTCGAAATCAAACATGATGAATTTCTTGACTTGGGGTTTGTCATCCACAGGTAATGGCTCGTGATAACAATTATGATCCATGGGCACCCTCTTACCACAAGGTTGGCACATGTAAGTGTCACAATCATGTTGACCATCTTTGTTTTGCCAAATGTTCAGGACTTTAAAACACTCAGGGCAACGCCAGTAGGTCTGACACTCTGAGGGGAGATTCCCATTCTTGGATTTTTTAGGCTTCTTATGAGCAACAAAGCATGCTTCAGATCGGCACTGCATGTGACAATTAGGGCAGATTCTTGCAGTGTCATTGGTCTGACACGATTTCCTCTTACAGACCCTACAGTAATTGTCACATGTGTGTTCATGTTTGTTTTGGAAGGGGGTGAGACAATGGTGACAAAAATAACTTTGGCTGAAAAAGCCAGAAATGTTGGGGATAGCATGAAAATGGTTATCCACTAAATACAGAAACAACTGCTTTCTGTCATCTTTCATCCCTTTGGTGATGAATTTATTTCCTAGTGATGCATTGATCACTAATATTTGACATCCCAAGACAGCCTCCAATTTAGGTATATCTGTCACACTCGCCATTCTTTCTTTACGCAGTCCTGTTTTATCACAGAGGAGATTGACAATGAGAGTCTGATGTTTATATTTGGAATCTTTCATGTTTTTGTATAGTGTGGGTGGACATTTCTTGTGTTTTAAAGCGAGATGTGTCATATGAGTATTATTTCGACTGGGGGGAGATGTTGACAGAAACCGACACTGACACTGATCTAAAGGGTGAGAATTGATGAGATCCTGCCATTCAGCCTTAGATACTTGATGAGCTTTAGCAAAACACACAGAGAGAGCTCTTGCCATACATAGGTGATCTGCATTGTTGATTTCTACAATACTATGTTTTAGTTTAACACTTTCTTGAACATTTGTGATGTTATGATTTATTCCTCCTTTGGAGGTCATGGAGGGCGGAAATTGTGTGTTGCTGTGTTCCGAAATAGACATACAATCGTGATGCACCAATGATGCACATGTGCAAATTCAAAGTGCGCCATAAATCAATCATACTTACATCGATATCAAAGGAATCGTCCAAGGCGAAATGATGGTGACTTTTCATGACATTTTCCACACGTCTCAGGATGACATCTGCATTCAAATTTTCCAATGGTCTCAGTGGGACCACAATTGGATTTTCTAACTTGTCATGGTGTAATACGACACGTCCTAAATCAGAATCTTGTAACTGCCCTCTAGCTTGACTTAGCACATCATCAAACATGGCATGCAGCCGACCGTGAAGGTCAGCTAAATTTTGACCTCTCCATTGATCATTAAATCTCACTTTATACACTTTTTCAACCGCTGCATGTTTAGCAAATGTGCGTTGTTTCCTTAGACTAAACTCAAAGGGACGACTGTGATCTTCACCTAGTGCGACTTGATCAAACATGGTATCAGCAAAGTCAAAATCTAAATAGTCCTCATAATTGATGTGTAAATCTTGTGTGAAAAGACTGTCCAGTCGAGGTTGTTTACTAGACGGGCCAGGAATGGGGGAATTTGAACGTTTTCTACTAGGAGGGTCAGTCACTATATCTGTGACATCTGTATCAGGCATACTGGGACAAATTTAAATTTTGACACAATTCTTCAAATTGCAAAGTGAACAAATGCTGTTGAACGATGGGTAGGTGTTTTACGTTATAGTAATTCGCAAACTGGAGCAACTCATCTACAGTTTTGATATGGGGGAGGCACTGGTTTCAGATTTCTTGTTCCATTCTGTGGAAAAAACAACAACTTGATAATACAGTATGAAAAGTCTCACAAAAGAGACGGTGGTGGCCATGAGACATTTACATCGTTCTCAGTTGCAACCAAATAAACTGTTATAAAACATATTCTAACGTCATTATTACCAGCACATAACTATAGACGCCTGAGCACTTACCAAGGTCGATGTAGGCCTTGGCTGGATGTGTATTTATATAATCTACATTATTACCATTATTACCAGCTACATTTACAGGGTTTAGAATCACAAAATGGCAATTATTCTTAATCAAAATGCATTTTTTTTCAGCTACATCCCAAAGCAGATACTCAAAACATGACTTATTTCTCGAACATTCGTGTAACCTTGCTTTCTTATCATGAAAGTGGCATGCCGAAATAGGTTGGGAAGTGCACGTACAATTCCCATGACGAGAACGCACATTTCAAAACTGACACGCCCTAGCTACTGTTGATTCTCACGAGCATATAACGTTTTGTTGGTATGTTTTAAAATTCATCAAGTACTGTGTTATCATGATGCATTCATTCAATGCAAAATCATACTATTTTGATTTGAGAATAGGGAGTAATTGACAATTCCATCCTATCAGGGTTGTTGACACTCGCGAAAACACACTCGATCACGCGCGAGAAATGTTGCCAGGCTAACAGTCGACAAACGCTTTTCCCCCGCCAATGTGGGTCAACAATGTTTTAACGGCTGGGAGCAGACCGCCACTAGCTTTGCTCCAAGGCGGAGCTAAAGGTTAAACCCGTTGATGTATACTAATTTTATCCTTTAAATAAACTAGTCAAGATAAGCGCAGACAGTCTACCCCAGTACATCAGGGGAATATTATTTCCAATTTGTAATAGAAATTATCGTTTAAAGGATTCATTATTAGCTTAGAGACTTGTGCAAGCCTACCCTAAACAGACTGAAATTCCATTTTTGTGTGAGTAGTGTCAGGGACGTGTGGGCAATAGCTATGTTTTGTGACATTGAACTCTTATACGAACTGATGGTTGATTTCAAACAATCACAAACATATGGGATTTTTTCAATACCATCGGATATCATTACGTGTTTTATTCATGGACTATGAAAGGTATGTTAGCACTATTTTTCCACCAAAAAAGTTTAGATTGGATGACACATGAAAACTTTATTGTACATATGATGCATCCACAATACGTGTAATATATGATTACACCGAGGCATACTCAAGGGATCCTACTGTGAGCGACAACATGACATATGGTTTATCTCCACGCTTCAACCAAGGTTTACTGTGTTTAACATCTAGTGTAGATATAAAGTATATAATCATACCTTTTCGTTTGTTGAACGTGTTGAAGACACTCAAGAGCTCAAATGGTTTCGTTGGTCGTGAAGTCACCTCAAAGTGCAGTCGGCAAGTGATGAATGATGTTGAATTAAGGTTTTTTATAGTTAAAACTGAAACCGGATGAAACTAGTTTGTGGTCAGTGGTCAAGTGAGTTCCGTAGGTGCTATGCGCTGATTGGTGCAAATTAATGGCGTGATGTCATGGTGTGATGCTATGATGTGTTCCCCACGGGGTGCGCGGTCATTGACCCCTCAGTCAGCGTGAGTCACACCGGAGTGAGTTTGCTGAATGCTGATTCGTCCATACTGATGGTGTGATGTCATGGTGTAATGCTATGATGTGTTTCCCACGGGGCGCGCGGTCATTGACCCCTCAGTCAGCGTGAGTCACACCCGAGTGAGTTTGCTGAATGCTGATTCGTCCATACTGATGGCGTGATGTCATGGTGTGATGTTATGATGTGTTTCCCACGGGGCGCGCGGTCATTGACCCCTCAATCAGCGTGAGTCACAGCGGAGTGAATTTAATAGTTGCTGATTGGTCCAAAATAATGGCGTGATGTCATGGTGTGATGCTGTGATGTGACGCCGGATCCCACGGTCATTGACACCCCTGTGAAATGAAGTCAGCCAGGTGTTCGATGATGACGTCATTTTCGTCTATTCCAGCCTGTATACAACACTCACTCACTCACTCACTCTTTCTCAGGTAGCTGTCGAGATTTGTTTGAGTGGCTATCTAGAAGTTGGTGGTATAGAGATGACAAAACTTGATGCATGATGCTTGAAAACGGTAAAAGAAGTTATACAGAAACGTCGCTATTGTGAAAATAAAGAAGTTGATCATCCATAAAGTTTTGTCATCTCCAGCTGGCTAGAGTCAATACTCTTGGTGATATCAGGAATGGGTCTGCCTGAGTAGGTCACCAAACCGTATTTTTACACAAGTCTCAGGTAAGTCTACATTTCTACAGTGAACCAGGTGAAGTGACTGGAGTCTTTGTCCTGACGACACAAGGATAAGTGCAGACAACTTCCTTGAATGGCATCTGAGGGATTCATAATCCTAAAGAAAGTTAATTACTAGTCTGACGTCACACGCGACCTTATACCGGGGTAAGGCTGGTCTCATGTTGAACACGCCTTTCATAAATCTCGTTACAATTACACGTTGTACCAAATGCACACCCTGAATTTGTTGACAAGGCAGATCTTGCAGTACTAATTGCAGAGTAGCTTAACCCTTTCTTGTATAAAGATGTCAGCAAATCGTCAGAGAAGATGAAAAGGGATTAACATTTTGTCCATTGCAAAAACACGTCAATTTTTGGAGAAAACTCCCAAAACGTTGATGCGTTGAATTTCGCCATGACTGCAGGATAACGTCCTCAACTGGTTGTGAAATGCTTTCACCTTGCAAGACTACAAGTTGAAGTTTTCTGTGGAGTGGAAGTGTGATCTCTGGACGGTTCACTAGTCACAGCAGGTTTGATGACTTGGGGAGCAATCTTGGACAGTCGATCAACAATTGGTGAACCATGGTTGGGTTGTCAACGGAGGCGTTATCATCGGCACATCAGCCTCTTGTTGCATCTTCTTCAGAGCTGCTCCAATCACGCTAAAAGGACAGAATGCATAGCTATATGATGAGCCCCAATACAAAGAGAGGGTGTCAATTGCTTCGGTACCAGGTTAGCTATTCTCGAAACGTTCGTAATGCTACGAACTTCTTAAGCCCATTCTTAACACATTGGCTACGAAACAGGTTAAGAATTCTTAGGGCTACGAACCATTCGAGAATAAGGGCCCAGAGTCATAATTCAATGGTACTTAACATGATTCTATTTGGTAGTTAAGACGCGAGGCAAATACATCAATCCATGGAACACCAAATATACCTGTCAATTCTTGAAACACCCTGCTATCTAGTTTCCATTCTTTATGATTAGACATGTTCCTCAAATGCCAGTCAGCCTCATTATTACAAACACCTGGTAAATGAGCTGCTGAGATCACAAGATCTCTCTCGATACACCATTCCTAAATATTAGTAAGTTCTAAACAGTTAATGTTCATAGTGCTTTCCTCACATGACCAGTGTCCACCCCCACTTGCATGACCACATGCTCCACTCAACAAACCAACAACCCCCCCCCCCCCGATTTGGAAGCATAATTTCCCCCACATTAATCATGCTTGTGTTCGTTGTTATACGACTTCTGGTGATATGGTACCATAACCCCAATCTGCATTGGCTGCCGGTTGAAGACAGAATTCATTTCAAGATCTGCACTCTTGTTTTCCGCTGCAAACACGGCCTAGCTCCTCTATACCTCTCTGCCCGTATATGCCACATATATGCCTGCCCGTTTCTCTCCGCTCACAGAATCAACATCTTCTCTCAGTTCCCCAAGTTTGTCTCAAACTTTTTGGCCATAGGTCATTCAAATTTGCAGCACCAACCCTATGGAACAGTCCTTCTACTCCCATAAAAAATGCTTCATCCTTAGAATCATTCAAATCGGGACTCAAAACCTTCCTCTTAAAAAAAGTCTGCAACCTATAACTGCGAAATATTCTCATGGTCATTTTGACGAATTGTCATATCTTCTCTTGAACTCTAGTGACTCTTTTTATATGTAGCGCTTTGAGCATGCTCTGGATGGACTATGGCGCATAAGAAATATCCATTTATTATTATTATTATTAAATCTCTCCCGCTAGAGATATATTGTACATTTAAAGTCGATGCATTTAATAAAATGACAAATGTTCTCTTTATCTTTCCGTTAATCAAACACGCAACCTTCGTTTCTGTAGCCTAGCGAGTGAACCACTGTAAGCTGCAGAGGAGCTGATATGGACATGTTTGTGTCCTAGTGACAAATGTAATGTAAACATTTACACACCGCGTGTATGAAATCAATACTAGTTTTGCAAGGGTATATGCAAACATCAGAGTTCACACATACCTGAACATGACTGTATGCTGACGTGAGTGTACAGTCAGCTGACATTACTGGTGAATAGCCCATGTCTTCCAAGAAGAGGTATCTATGAACGACAAGGCAACTAAATGTTCGGCCACCTGACACAACTAGTGAATAGTCCATACAATCTTCCAGGAAGAGGTGTCTATGAGCGACAAGGTAACTGTCTGTTGATATGTTAGATGTTCGGCCACCTGACACAACTAGTAAATACCCCATACATCGATCAACGCAACTGGGATACGATGACATGCTTTAATCAAGTCAGCGACCCACCTGATCCCGTTAATTGCCTCTTACGACAGCCATGGGTTGCTAAGACCAATTAGAACGCGAACCTTTACTGAAGTGACCGAGAGAGACTCTTTTGTTTATGGATAGATCTATCATATTTTATCGTTCTGCATCCGCAGGTAACCGGATACTGAACTAAACCCTATTATTAACAAATATTGTTGACGTCAATGAATATCATGTTGCACAGAACCTGCCGTGAAATTGTTTGAAGACTACATAAAGGAATACATGGAGTAGGTGTTATTACATTGTTGGTAGATATCAGTTTTCATTATAGTCAGTGCCAGTGGCGTGTTTTTGAAGCGATATGTTATCTTTGCCTGAACGGTCAGTGGGTGTTCAGCTGATGTAATGTCTATAATACATTTTTCTCCTTTTGACCTGGTGAAATGACTGACTGATTAACTAACCAACTAACTAAATACCAACATATATAATTAAATGAAGATGTTAATATTAAGGAATCATACATCAATATGAAATCTGTCTCCTTCTCCCCATCACTCTCTTCCTCTCTATGTTAATACATATGGCGTGTTCTTTTTAGTAGAATTGTCCAATATCAGGCGCGTAGCAAGCAATTGTTTTCGTGTAAGCCCGATAGGTTGCAAAGCTTTATATTTAGATAGTATTGAGAGATTGCCCAACAATCATGTGTAAGCCCGGGCTTTTTTTATAATGGTAGCTACGCCCCTGAATATGGAGGATGAATATGACTTCTCCTACCCCGAGAGAGGCGTGGCTGTTATCATCAACAATGAGAAGTTCTTCTCAGCGGAGCAGGAGGAATCCGATGACCGGGTGGGGTCGTCACACGATGCTGCGGCCCTCGACGTAATGTTCAGTGGGCTGGGGTTCATCGTCCACAGACACGACAATCTCACACAATCAGCAATGGTTGAGACACTGACTACAAGTAAGAATCAGTTGATTGCCATCAGTAGTCTACGAGTTATATTACTGATCAAGATAATTTATCAACTCACTTTTCTGTTTTATGAATTGACGTAGTTCGACGGTACGTATGGCGGCTCACTCATACGTATTTATACGTAGTTTCTAGAGCTACTTCACTGAGTGAAAGTACATCTAAACAATTTATTACCCGCTTGTGTTTACTTACTGTAAATATAGATACAAATTAATAAACAAAAATCGCATTAATATACTTTACATATATGATGTATGGAAATGAACTTGCTTAAAAATCTCTACTATATATGGTTCAAAACAGAACCGTCTGGAGGCCGATTTCTTTTCAGGAATCCATCAACATTTCAAGGTTCAATATCAGGTATAACTTGTAATATATATTCCCCTACTAACCGTAAGGAAGACTGAGAGTACGAACATTTTATTCTGCAGTTGCTGGCATGGAAATTCACTCCAAGTCAGACTGTTTTGCTTGTGCTATTCTGTCCCACGGTGACGCCACCCTGATCCCGGACTGCACCTCACGAGCGATGCTGAGGGAGAGGCAGGACTACCTGCTGGGGTCAGACGGTGGGGCAGTGCTGGTAGCCAGCATCATCAACATCTTCAGCGATACACGTTGTCCGGGGCTAGTGGGAAAACCAAGGCTGTTCTTCTTCCAGGTTTGCCAATGTCCAAACGGTCATCGATGTACATCGTTGTCTGTTCTGTCTTGCCTTACCTGCACCATAATTCTATTAATATTTTCTGCATTTCCCACCTTCCACAGCACTGAATGTTCATTCATACGTGAAATAATAAAAAGCCTTCTTGTCTCATTTTTCCAAGCCACTTTGGAAATTTATGCACCGATGTTATAACAAATTACTCTTACGCTTGAGCACTCTTTTAAACTTTTCTTCAACGTTTATAAAAAGGCAATCTTCACCATTATAAATGGATTAAAAAAATATTACCAAGTAATCTAAACTTTATAGTTTCACAAGATAGGTTACATAACTAATGAATTAAATGTTTGCTCTTGCTGGTTGTTGGGGTGGTGGGGTAACCTAGTGGTTAAAGCGTTCGTTCGTCACGCAGAATATCTGGGTTCGATTCCCCACATGGGTACAATGTGTGAAGCCCATTTCTGGTGTCCCCCGCCGTGATATTGCTGGAATATTGCTAAAAGCGGCGTAAAACTCACTCACTCTTGCTGGTTGAGGCTTGAGATGGTACAGTTGGCCTAACTACAAACACCGTTGTTCTTATTGGAGCATTCGGAAGGCTTTATTCAGCTATACCGTTCCACCATGATTTTCCCGTCTTGAGTGGAATTTTAACAATATGTGATGTCATCCGTGTGACTGAAGCAGCCTAAAATGTCCGAATTTCAGTGGTGCATTTCTGCCTTCTGATTCGCGGTCGGACGTCTTGTCCACATGACCAAAGAGGTTAAGCCATCTCGGGATGGCTCCACGCCCTGCTACATACTTCCTCTTCATTAAAAAACCCAAAGTTTTTTCTGAAATTCATTTGGCTTAAATTTGTATGTACGTGCTTAGCCCCACAAAGGACACCAGATTAGTGGCCCGTGGTGGGATACGAAGCAGGTACCTTTTCATCTGAGGTCGGACAGCATGTCCGCATTGCCGTTAACCCTGTCAGCAAGTTGACAAGGAAAGGATGCCATCTTAGGGATGACTCCACGCCGTCTCCAGATGACCGTTGTACCGAGAATATCACAATTAGATATTAAGTTCGAAATAAGTAGTAGTTTCTGGGCATATTTTTGCTCAAGAAGACACACTATACACATTTCATAAAATCCACCAAAATATTCATGATCCCAAATTTTGCTAAGCGATAATCTAAATCAATCAGACGGTGACCTAAGTTGTAAATTGTAATGAGTTGTTTGTTTCTGACTTAACGGAGTTCAAGTTATTCCTGACTTGTAAAAAAATATACACAAGTAACCCTTGTCGTAAGAAGCGACTAACGGCATCGGGTGGTCAGGCTCGCTGACTTGGTTGACACGTATCACTATCCTAGTTGTGTAGATCGATGTTCTGATCACTGGATTGTCTAGCCCAGATTCGATTATTTACAGACCGGCGCCATATAGCTGGATGTGCTGTGCTATTCATTGTTAGCGCTATGAGCATACTTGGTATGGCGTTTGGCGCTATATAAATGGACACATTATTATTAATATTGCTCAGTTTGGCGTTAAAGGCACAATGTCACACCACACTTCTCTAAAGTACATAATGCATTTCTCTCAATAATACTAACTATCAGCACTCAGGGAAGCTTCCATATAATTTATTCCAAAACCAATTACGTATTTAGATTACAATATAAATAAAAAACTTCGAATGAATTAATGCAACGTTGCATTAAATTGACGTTCGCGCCCTCTACAGGCCGAACATTATTTCAGGCGAATCCCATAGAGTTATGTCCCTTGGAGCGCTCTTTACGAATATCCTATGCACCGCGTGTGATTGAAACCAGTTCGGCAAACACCGATAATACCGCTCTGCGACAGTTTTCGATGTACTGAGCAAATTGTTTACATTCGATATATGGCAAGTGTTATCTGTTTGGAAGCTGTTCGCCTCGAAGTTTCAATTATCGATTTCAGGCAAGTCGTATGGGATAATAAGTCTTTTATTTCATCCACAGGGACATGTAACGCTAAAAACTGTCACCAAGGTATGTACTGTCACTAACTTAGCCAAGACCCCGTTAGTGACAGTACATACCTTGATGGCAGTTTTTAGCGTTACAAGTCCCAGTGGTCAAAATATTGTCAAAAATAGGTGACATTTTGCCTTTAAACACAAAAGTAAGAATATACATAAATATGTAATGGTGTTATACGTCAAACCATCAGGCATGTCGTGGAACCAACTTGGACCCTGGAGTTAGTGTCCAAGTGAAAAAGGCAAGAATTAAACCGGATCGGGGATGGAAGCAAGGTGATAAAGCCCAGCAGACCAACCGTAAAGATGCCGAGGAAGGCAACGTCGACAGGGAAGAAGACACGCATTACAACAGCGACGTTGACAACACTGACAGCATACCCTTATGTCCCGTTTTGTCTGTCTCCCCATCAAACATACACAAGGACATCTTGGTGATGTACGCAACGCCCCCTGGTAAGTTGGTTTGTTTGTTGACAAGAGGTTATGACTCTCCTTTGAAATGGTTCTCACTTCCGGTCTGGTTCCCGACAGTATGTGACACTGCGACAACTTGTAAGATGTAGAGACGGAGCCCAGCTCCACCGTTACCCTCTGCAGCCATGTTGGAACCAGAGGAAACATATTTAAAGATATCACCAAAATGTTTCTTGACATCTCCGTAACGGTTTAAGACATCAGTAATTTTGTTTAAGTTATCAAAAGTTTTATAAATTAAGATATCTTCAATTATTTAAAAACATCACTGATATCTTTAAATATAATATCGATATGTTAAAAACAATTGCAACTTTAAGTCAGTTCTTAATGTGCGAGGAAACGGCTTGCCATAGGTTTTCTAAAAGACTGGATGTTCACGTTGATTAGCCTTCTGTTTGACGCTTTGTTTATACAAGCAATGTTTCATGAATTTCATAATTAACGGTGTATACTATTTCGACAGGTTAACATATTGTCCGTATAACACGTCACAATTTAATTCTGGAAACCCAAAAGTCCAGAAACCCTCCGCAGTGTGGCCACTATCTGAATATATGCTAAGGATGACAAAAATGTAAAAATAGTTTTTCGGAAACTAACAATTTATACTCGCTCGCCCATGTTTTGTTTCCCTCAGAAGTCATGTTTTGAAGGTTGTAAATGAAGAAAGGTATGTTTATAAGTATCATGACAAAAAATTCAACCCATTTTGACATAATTCGACTAATTTAAGGCCATATCAAAATACCTCGCCCATGAGCGAAAACATTTGACCCAAGGGCGAGAATATTTACATTTGCCCAAAATACAGTTTAAAAAAAATGTTTTTGAAGTTGTATATGAATGAAAGTATGTTTATAAGTATCGTGACCCAAAATGTAAATATTTTCGACTTAATTCGGCTAAATTAGAGCGTTATTTAAAAAAGCTCACCCATGGGCGAAAAGAAATTTGGCCAGAATATTTACATTTGCTAAAAATACATGTTTGTTCATGTTGTGGAGGTTGCAAATGTAAGGGGGTAAACACAGGGTTCTATTCAGCCCCACAGGATAAATGAAACATGTTATTTGAAAGTTGAAAATATTGCCATCTGACCTACGCAAAAACTATTGAGGACTAGACCAACCACTTAACATAAGGAACTGTCATTTATTTGTGCGTTTTCCAAGTTGGTTACAAGGGTGCAGTGGCAACTGAAGGAACAGGGCGAAAAGCGAGGTGCACGTGCATTAGTGACGTCAGAGACATGTGATTACTGCTGATTGACAAAGTGAGAGAAAATGAAAGTCTATAATTTACAAAGTCTATGATTTTGTCAAGGATGAAAAGGACAGGGGGTGACCCAAGTATGCAATTACTAAGTACATACAGCGCACTGCCTGTGCAGCTGGGGGTACGTGTCAGCTCGCCAGCTCAAAAGTTTGTTGAGAACCCGTTAACGCACGTGCATCTCGCTTTTCGCGCTGTTCCTTTAGTTGCCAATGCGCCCTTGTAACAAACTGGGAAAACGCACAAATAAATGATGACAGTTTCTTAAACAACTTTTTGTATTTTTTTTGGACACAAATTACACATTTGGTCTGTTGTTTTTATTGTAGTTCGCGTTGTTTTGATTCTATTATGTCGATTTGTTATTGTGTTAGATTGCAATTCATCGGTATCATTTTGTCTCAAACGGACTGTAGACGTGTGCACACATACCGATGTAAACAGGATAATTAATTAATTAAACTGCGCGCAAAAGTACGTGCTACGTTTCGTGACGGCATTTTATGCACGTGCAACACGTGTTGTAATTGCATGTGCATAAGTAGTATAAACAATGGGGGTACGGGACAAGCCTATATAAGGCAAGGAATCAATAAGTATACATTCCTAACTAATATTTATTTATAAACCCATAACTCAACTACTTTTTATCTCCATGTAAAAAGTATCCATAGTCTTACTCGAAAGAGTAAGACTATGGCTACTTTTCAGGGAGATAAAAAGTAACCATAGTCTTGCTCTAAAGAGTAAGACTATGGTGTATGGGGTCACCATATATAAGGCAAGCAATCAATAAGTATCTATTCCTCAATTTGTAAACCCATAAGATCACATCAATTTCAAATATTGACCTCAGCAAAACAATTTAACGTGTATCTTCTATGATGTCTTTGGTTTTCGTAATAAATGCTTGTTGGGCTTGTTGTATCTCTTGGTTTATGTAATTTTTTTTCTCGTTCTCGCCGATAGCAGAACTTTTTTGATGAAACTTTGATCGAATCTCTTCTTTCATTTTTTTATATTTTTCGAGTTCACATAGGATCAAACGAAACTCTTCCTCTGAGCTTTTATTATCATTGAGTGCGGTGGAAATATGGTCTTCTATAGTGTTTAACTTTGCTTCAGCAAGAATTCTAATTTCATCGTGTTTCTTAGCTTTACGATTCAATTTGCGAGATACAAGTTTAAACACTGACCCAGCTATTCCTGTCACTACAGCTGTTATTTCAAGGCCTAACACCACTGGTGCGGCTACGATGGTGGTCAACAATCCAACTCCTACTGATCCTAATCCCATGCTAGTTGTCATAAGGGTGGTATCAGCCCCATCCATGTAGTTTAAAGCTCTATTGTATTTTTCGTGTAGCGATGCCCGAATATCACGGTCTTGTTCTAGCTGACGTTGTATTTCACATATCTGTTTAAGTCGAAACCCTTCTACACTTCCCTTTATATTTCCTTCTTCATCTATGGCTGGGTATAGCCCCATTTTATGTGTTTATAATATATTTTATAAATTATTTTTTAATTCTATGTCATTTAATTTTTGATTAATATATTTGAGGCTTATAAGATTTAGATTATGGTACAGGTAAATGGGTGAGACATTAATAGGTATGTTTTGGTCTAAAATACGAACCCCATCTAGGCATATCAATGGTTTATAACCTTGTCTTATTATGGTTCGGCAACGTTTATTCTCGTGTCTTTTAAACCAAATTATTCTCAGGCCGTCTAAAAGTATTCTTGGACTGGACATCTCTGCGAGATATACGTCTATAACTAGCGTGGTGTGTGATTTCAAACCATAATGTGAATCTGAAAAAAAATCACGTTGGTAATCGTAAATGCTGCGAATGAATAAACTGGCATTCAAGCCGACTGGAGCTAACATGTTACCAGTGTGCCCTGGTATTTGTAATACTTGAACAGTATTTTCTTTGAAGGGATTAAAGGACGTGAGAAGAATCCCGTTGTTTGTAATTTTGAAAACGAAATCATTTGATTAAAAAAGATGTAAGGTGAGGTTAGTGTTATTTTAATAAATAACCATTTAAGCTCTGTAAAATCTGCTAGTGGCATTCGTTCGTATACGTCGTCTTTATAGTATAGTTGGTACGGGGTGTCTTCCTCACCAGGTAAATTGAACCGCTTTGTGTCTCCTAGATCACCGAGTATTACATTGGGGTGATGACTTACCATTGTTTATATAACTGTTATAAAATAGTTTCCAATTGTTTTTCTGATAATTTATCAGGCGTGCACTTCAATTCCATAAAATGTATGTTCTCGAATAGAAAAATACTGTTTAGAGATATAGTGTCTTCCACGTTAACGATAACACCCTCAAGACTGGTGTGTGAATCGCCTCCCACCCGCACGTAAATAGTGCAAACGTGATACTCGTGTCTTTTTTCCCACATGATTTTGATTCCCTTCACGGTCTCAAGTATACTCAGCTTTGTTTTGCCTAGGTAGACTTGAATGGCCAGCGTGGATTTTGCAAGATGTTGAGCATGCCGTCGAATTCAGACACCAACTTCAATACCGCGTTTTTCTCCCCTGGTTTAACCGATAGCATGTGGGATGACATAGTCGAGAGTGGGATGATGATTACACTGCGTCTCTCTGATGGGAGAGCCACGATTAGGGTTCCGTTGTTAACGACTTTGTTTAGTAAGTGGTCTTTGTTTTCCGTGAATACGTATGGGGAACTTAGTGTGATGTTGAGAAACCACTTGATTCGAGATGGTTACATCATCCACTTGTTATCGTTAGTGAGCATTAGATAGTACGGTTTGTTTTGATCTACGTTCGTTCTGTCAAAGTTTTCTAAATCGAACAATTTACCACCGAACGATGGGTATATTCTCCATTCATCCTCGTCGTTGCGAACTATATCGTTTCGAGTGTTGATGACAGATCTTGATGTGTCTAGGTTAAAAGTTTTACCAGATCCACCGACGACGGGAACTTCAACTCGTTTGTAAATGCTGTTTAAAAGCTTAAAAGCGTAAATTTTACAATCTATTCCTGAGTCATCAAACCCCCTAGTATCACCTAGGTCTGATAATCCTACATTACTGCATCTTTTTACTCGCATTCCTGGGCCTTGATTGCTAGCCATTATTGTATATGTAGTGTTACGCTGAGGTATCCTATATTTATATTATTATTTTTTGTATCTAAAATTGATATTTTTAATTAAGAAATATTAACATTTATCATTTTTTTATACTGTCGTGATGAAAACGACTCGGTGCGTCCATCATTGTATTTTTCTGTTTTAACCGGGACAGCCCTCAACAACGTGGAAGGACGTTCACTTTGTACATTATCTGTTGTGCTAAGCTGATCGAGATGAACGCACAGCTTGCCGTATGGAACTAGCTCTGGTAACTTCGTACCAGTGACGGTAATCTTAGGGTTTATTTCTTCTGGTGGCAGCCCCAGTATCTTCGCCAACGGTCGACCGAGTCTCAATTTGTTTGTACTGTTGTTAATAAACACCACTGTTCCGTTTGAGTCATTTATTTTGAGTTCAGCTCCTAAGGGTTTGAAAACTTCATCATTGAGAGAACACACGCTGTAGTATTCATCTGTTATTTTACGTAGGAATCCACAAAAGAACACCTTATTATTATTGCTGTTGATGTTTGTCCATCGCGGGTAGTAAGTTATATCGCATAGTGCTATTTCGAGTTGACCAGACGTGTTATAAATAGCGTGCATAAGTTGAACGGCCTCACCGCTCGTTACACCCGGAAGTGTAATGTACATATTTATATATATTTATATATTATATAATAATATGTATAAACCCGAAGTACGTTACCCCCAAAACGACAACATAAAGGCTTATGACTTCACACACATAAAAAATAGTGGTTGACACGGCTGGTTCGTACTTCAAAACCCAGTTTATAGACGTGTTTAAAATTTATAGGTTTTCGGTCACTAATGTTAAAACGGTTCACGATTGGTTTCACAACCCTATGCAGTTCTGGCAGATTCAATTCAATTTTGCCGTGTGGTGTGCGACAACTGGATGTGGTTTGACATTGACAGACACTAGGCGTAATGAGCTAAGTAAATCTGTTTTCACTTTTCACGTGTATTACCAGGTAAGGCGTATCCTCAAAGAAATCAGCGCCCCGGTCCCACAGGACAAGGCATGGGATGCAGTAAACAATCCGTACGATTGACGTGCGTATGAACGGATTTGTAATGAATTCGAACTAGACCCAAAGACGGATTGGCGTTTGCTGGGCCCGAACAATGGGTTTGGTATCCCTATCGTTCACAACATGCCCCTCGTGGAAGCCAGCAAAAAGCTAAAAGAATGGGGTGGTAAAACATGCGAATGCTTACGTCACGAGTAACGAGTGGTGAGATGATCTCATGTCTTTCGACGACAGCAAGGATTACCGAGTATGGAGGTTCAAGCAGGGTCCGGATGACTGGAAAATATTTATGCTGGACACGTCGAAGGGTTTTACTCGTGCTGGTGTTATCAGATTGAACCATTCGATTCGAACGTACGTGTGGGCTATTCTAGGGTCTCAATCACAGACGCGTTCTAATATTATAGGTAAGGGAACGGCTTACGATTCTCAAAAACAGTTCGTGGCTAATATTGAGGACGCTATCGCATCACCAGTAGATTTACCTAGTGCTATAAAACGATATCAGGATACGTTGCAATATGCCAGGTCAAAAGTTGACTACGTGTTCGGTGTTGGATTGTACATGGCTCCGAGTGATATGCGTCTGAGAATCAATAAATAACAGGCTACAACAATGAAATAATCATCGCCACAGCCGACCAAAAATTGGGTGTTAACGCCGACGTCAACGTCTCCCATGTACCACCACCCACGCATACTGGTGAAACGGGTATAGTGGAATCACCCCCAGAGTCTAGGGTTCAGTCCACACCACCACAACCCCAACCACCACACGTGCAGGTGTCTAATCAGCAGCACATCGACCGTAAAACAGTGCTGGTGGTTGTTGGGATCGCGGTTGGCTTGGGTTGCATCTGGTTAAAAATTCCTTAGCGGCCACGTACACCAACCCGGCAACGGCGACGATGAACGCCCACAGGTTTTGACCTAGCCACGTGACTGTTTTCGAGAGAGTGCTAAGCAACCACGAGACGATGCTACCCAGGATACCTGGCAGGGCTTCGGCGGCTTTACCGGCGAGTTTAGCCAGGGCTTCCCCTAGTGATTTCAGATGTTTTTTTTATTCAGTCTCTGACGTCACCACCACTCGGTGGTTTTGGATGTGTGTGGGTGTTCCTCCACCACCCGTCAGCGATACGACCAGGGTCGATATGATGAAGCCCAATGCTGTCAGAACGCTGGCAATGGTGATGCCTTGCTCTTGGAACGACAAACGTGGTATCCTCATTCAGTACTCGATCGATGGTTTCCCGCACGCGGCTGATCTGAGATCGAAGCTGTTCTCGATACGAGGAAGCGGATTCCAATCGGGTCTGTCTCTCATCTTGTAAATTACGTAGTCGTTCTGTGATACGACGCTTCATATCATCGTCTTCAGTTTCGGTGAGTTTGGTTTTTTCACTTGCGATGTGCTCGTCGAGTTCGTTCAGTTTACCCATGTTGTTCACGAGTTCTCCACGTACATGTTTCAAGGCTTCATCTAAGCCGTACAGTTCCCTCATTGGAAATTTAAAACCAGGCAAAGGTTTGTCCCAGTACGTACCAAACAGTTTTTCGATGCTGTCCGACGCTTCTGTAGCACGCTGTGTCATGTCACCACCACTACTGAGTTCTGACCTGGTAGCTTGCAGATCTTGAACTACCTTCGGAGGAATCTTAGGTTTTGCACCACCATAATCCTGCATGTTTAGTTTATTACGGATAAATTCGGTACCATGGCGACTGGCTAGCTGTGACAAGGCAAGTGGTTTTCTAGTGCGCGTGTTCATGATATCAATCTCCGGGTTATCCTTAAGGCGTAGAATGCCCTTATCATCTATGGTAAACTTCGAATAGTTTTTGTACTGAGGCTCGACGTAGTTTCTATCGTTTTTTAATCCATCGTAATAATCGTTTACTGTTGTTTTCAGTAGTTGGCTGCTCAATGATGAGTTAGTAAATGAAGTGTCTTCATCGTAATCAACATCAGCAGAGGCCATAGATCCAAAATCATCCATCGGAATACCGTCCATATTTTTGAAATTATATTATATTAATATAAATATATAACAATGTCATATGGTAGAAAACTAAATCCTTTTCGAAGATTAAGAGAACCACTAGGCGTCAAAGCCTTGCGTCAGTCGGTGACTATTACAAACAACCCCAGCAAAATAGACCAGAACCAAGTACTGTTGGTTAGATTCCCCAACTTGCGGGAGAACGACGTCATAGTACCAGGTACGGTACGATTGGCATTTAACATCACGTTGAAATCAGACGACAAATGTGAGCTAGTGAATAATGTGGGCCGTGCTATAGTCAAGAGGACCTCCATAAAAATTAGTGGTAACGAGGTGCTTAGCATCGACGACAGTGATGTATATTACTGTTACATAGACCTATGGAAAAGTGAGCGAGAACGCGCCAACGACGTGTACCAGGGAATTGGTAATTCGAATAGGTTACGTGTCGGATACACCTTCCCACAAGACGAAAATGCGTCAGGTGGACTATCTAATGGTGAAAAAGCCATCGCCGAAGCGTATGGAAACAGGTTCTGTATCCCGCTAGACTTTGAGTTGTTAACGGGGCACGCACCATTTTACCAAGCCGCATTAGGTGACAGGTTGGAATATGAACTCACGTTCAATGATTACAGCAAAGTCGCGTATACGCCGAACGGTGAAGAGGGTAGTTACGAGATCGATAACATCTCGTTGGAGTTCGACATGGTGATCTCGCCCGGCAGATTCGAAATCAGTACTCTGGGAAAATGAACATCCTGTACGGTAGGGTACTGCAACATAGAATGATATTACATGACAAGAGCGACACGGTATGGAATATCAACATGAACGTGCCGGCGCGATCGATGAAAGGTATATTAATCATACCCGTGGAGGAATACGATCCATTCGAAAGAGACAGCGAGAAATTTTTCAACCCAGGGATCACCAAAGTGGAAGTGACCATAGAGGGAGTGCCTAATCAGCTATTTAACCATGGAATGAAGGCATATCAGCAGTGGGATGAAATAATGAAGCTACCGGCTATCAAACGAAACTCAATAGTCAATAACGTAGTCAGTGACCTGGATCTATCCTCCGTGCATATCGGGGATTACCTAACCACAAAGTACGCATTATAGTTGGATATGAGATCGACAGATGATGACACTCTACAAGGTAGTGGTCGTCGCATTGACAACGGAAGCGAGGGTATAACCATTCAAATAATGAAGAAGGCTCAACCAACTGGTAAATTAAAATTATATTTATATGTAATTATGGACGCGCAACTTAATATAGAGAATGGGAGGTTTGTGCAAGCCATCTATTAATTGACCAGGAGATCCGCACTGCGCCATAATATGTGGGCAGACGGGTTGTGGCAAGACAGTTTTCGTACTGGATTTGTTGGAGGGGTACTATAAAGACGTATTTGACAATATCATTATCTTATGTCCTACTATAAATATGAACAAAACTTACACGGATAGATCTTGGGTGATGACGGATCCCGATGTATATAAAATCGACCCGGAAACACACCTGCAGGACTATTTGAAAGTTTATCACAACAAATTTAAAGGGAAGCCGACGCTATTCATCCTGGATGACTGCAGCGCTAATAGAGAGATAAGGAAAAAGAGAGATATGCTGTTCTACCTAGCGTTTTCAGGTCGACACGCAGAACATAGCGTCTGGGTGCTGACACAAAAATTCAACTCTGTGTTAAAGGATTTACGTGAACAGACGCGATGGGTAGCTCCATTTCACTGCAAGGGCAGGAATTCGTTCGAGGAATGCTTGAGAGAGAACGATGTGATGAGTAAACTAGACCGGGAACGGGTTAAGAAACAGCTCGCCAAAACTAAGCATGCCAAGCTCGTGTTGAAAACCAACCCACCCGTGGATTACCAAGTAATAGTTTAGTAATTTTTAGTAAATTTTAGGAATGTTTTAGTAATTTTTAGTAAATTTTAGTAATGTTTTAGTAATTTTAGTAAGTTTTAGTATAAATGTCGGTTTTTGAAGTTATAGTCGTGTGTAACCTAACCTAACAATGAAGTTTTCGATCGCTAACATTCAGTAGGTCCACACGTCACAACGCCAAGACACTGCCAGGAAAGATGGGTACGGGTGATACATCACGGCTGAAGGTCCCAAACTGTAATCACCACAGCTAAGACCATTCTAGGAAATCGTTGTATCTACCCCAACACAGCCAGGATAGGACCAAGTGCTCCCGCCATACGACCTACATATTCTGACAATACGTCATTGGTTCTGGCGGAGGAGTCCAGATTACAGTGCACTCGTCGGCCTGAGTATTAAGCGATTAGTCACAATAAGTTTTATTGTGGTGCACGTTTGTGGCTTTCAGATTCAGTTCAATATTGTCATGAGTGTATGTTGCATTAAGTAATTGTACCGGGAATTCCCGTATTTAGGCCCACGCGAAATTTAGCCCATTCGCTAAAATACGAGATTTTTTCCCGTATTTAAGGCCATGGGCTTAAATTTGGATTTAATTCTTGGGTGTTTAGAGTGACGTCCCTTTCCAAACGCGGAGACTTTGACTCTGAATAGTGTCACTGCCAGATCAGTCAGTTAAAGTTAAAAGTCAGTTAAAGTTAAAAGTTAAAATGTTCATGAATTCAGACTTGATCTCGTCACTATATGGCTGGAATAATGCCGATGTGACGTAAAGCCCAACTAAACTCAACTCAGACTATTAGTTTGAATTTCATGTCTTGTAGAGACTAGTCATTGTCTTAGATATCCGTCAGTCCTCTCATAATAGGTTGAAGTTCGTGTTTTGCATTAAAGACTGTCAACTTTATCATTCACGTTCACATTTACTCACTCGAGTACACATTTTCATAACTTTAAATTTTGAATTTATAGACCAGTTTCCTGATTAAGAGTTTAAAAAATCATGGTTCTTTTCCTTTTTATCAAAATACTGTGCATTTTCTAATTTAAGCTCTGGGCTTAAATATGGTTAAAATAGTTCATCACTGGAATAGAGAATTCCCGGTAGGCATGGTTTTAGGCAATCCCTGCACATAAACTGTATTGTAAACATCAATATGAGCTAACACCTTGTGCAAACAGTCATAACACCACAGCTGGCGTTAAGAGCGACTCTGCCTATTTCCATACATTGTACAACATTTTCGGTGGTTTTACTTAACGTATATCGACTGATCGATTTGTTACCTCTCACACGATTCAATCTGCCGAAATTAGTGTGGATCTCATCATATATCGCGGCATTGTTTCCTCGATATTTCACAATTAGACTAACGTGTATCTATGTGCATAGCAACGGCATACTACATGGGGAATATTATAATTCAACTCCTTGAGTTGGAAAACATACAAATTGGGTTGATAGACGAACACATTGTTGACAAACTTGTTAAATGGGTTTCATCGGATGGATCCCGCTGAAAAAGAGTGGGGGATACTTTTAGACTTTCTAAATACTTATTCTATCATTTACCTGTTAATTTCAGATATACACAAGCAGCAGAAACCGTATCATCAAATCTTTATGGTTTCGTTTTACGATTGATGGAAAAGAAAATGCGTCCAAAATGGAGATATTCGACAACAACGCGCCATCAACCCGATGTCGTCTATCCATAAGTACCACATTTTAATGTATAAAAATATGGGAAACATCGAACGATGGTCGACGACGTTTTCTCTATGTTTCGACCATCGATGGGGCATATTTTGGCCATGAAAAATGCCACAGGCTGTAGTGCGGCTGTATCACCATCGGGTATACTACTCGTAATTACGATCGTTGATATGCGTCATTATCGCCAATCGTGGCAAATGAATTATTGCAGAAAAGGTTCCTTTTTTTAGATTCGGGTTGTGAAGAATGGGTATTAAGTTGAGAAGTGTTTAGTCATGCAGGACGGTATATGGTAGAAATGTGAATCAATGAATATACATGACACTAACGCAGTGTTACTATACAGTGTTATTGTGTATGTGTATTACGTGGTGTTCTGTTGTTATTGCAGCTATGGAGGTTTGGGTATAGTTATGTTTAATCTATCATACATTCATCTATTCATACACAGAGGAAGAGAGAGAGAGAGAGGGGGTGAGGTTATGATATGAAAATCTGGTTAAAACACGTCCTTCAGATGGGGCTAGGTTGGATCGGATACAAGGCTCGTTGATTCCGGTTTGTTTGTTCGTGACAGTTTGACGTGACTTAGGTGGAAAAGTGTTGATTGCGGCGTTTAACAAAACGAAATAAAAAAAGGCAAAATATTATGCTTTAACTTACTTGTAAACCGCTGTAACACAAAAGCCATATAATGATTCATGATCAATGCCAGTCGCATTAATAATGTCGCATAGTCTACCGACCCGATCCACTTGGTCCACCGAACCACAAGCATAGGTTACTGGGGTCTAGTTCTAACACAGAATCCCCATGATGTGAAATGCCACAAACTCAACAAGCTGTAATATGTATTCCCAAGAAGAGGGTGACGTAGTCTTTAATCTTGTAGGATTGTCAGGAAAAATATTGTTCACAAACATTTTCTGTGTCGACCAAACTACTCCACCGACCTGCTTCTGAATCGGGGCTCCACACATTGTACCCATGTGGGGAATTGGGTCGTCGGTGTGACGAGCGAAAGCTTTAACCACTGGGCTACCCCACCGTCACTGTAGCTCACAGTAACAATCACTGGATTGTTTAAAAGCCCAAATACATTCGCACAACAGGCGCGCGCGCACGCACGCACACACATTTTTATATTGATAACATGTCCTGTCGGGTAGTCTAGTGGATAGTTAAAGCGTTTGCTGGTCACGCAAAAGACCCGGGTTCATTCCCCACATGGAAGCAACGTCTAATGCCTCTTTCTGATTACCTTTATTGTATCCCGACTTACAACAAGCGGCATGCAACCTTACTCACTTTAAGGATGGACCAGTGAAGATCCAGGTTACACCTCGTCTTCAGTAACCCTCGTAAGAGGCGACATAGGGATCGGGTGGTCAGGCTCGCTGACTTGGTTGACACATGTCATCGGTTCCCAGATCATGCTGTTGATCACTGGATTGTCTGTTCCAGACTCGATTATTTACAGACCGCGCCATATAGCTGGAATATTGCTGAGTGCGGCGTAAAACTAAACTCACTCACTCACGATGTCTGACGTATCGTTTCAGGTTACTATGCATGGCGCAGGGACACTGGCGCGTGGTTTACACAGAGCCTTCGCAAGGTCCTAACACCGTGCAATGCAACGAGCTGGTCTCTCACAACGCTGCTGACCTTCGTAAATCAGAGAGTAGCAGTCTGGTATGAATCATCGTATGGAAGTGACACATCCATGAACGAAAAGAAGCAAGTTCCTTGCATCACGCATATGCTGACCAAAGACGTGTATTTCAGACCTAAAAGCATTCAGCATTCCACTTTGGTATAGTTGTATGAACAGCGGAGCATGAACAACGACTTGATAAGGCAATATATGAACACATACAGTTGCGTCCCTTGGCTAGCAGGAAATGCTGAATAGCCCGAAGATAAATCGCGACTGTTGTGTGATCCTTTTTAGTTCTTTAGATCAGATCAGATGATCAATCTCATAGAATATTTGAGAATATTAATCTCGCGCAATTTACGTAAATTACAATTCTGTGAATATTGTATCACTTTGCTTTCATACAGAGGTTTCAGTGGTTATTCTTTGCCGAGATGTGCTCATTTGAAGTGATGTATTTTAACTTGGAAGCCCTTGATGTTGCTGTTGTCCAGATGCACACATCGCAGTTCAAATTCCAGCAAGGAAAATCAGCATGGTTACATTATCAGTGTAATGTGAAACAGTAGCATACAAGAGTTGGTAATTGTGTAGATGGTGCGGACTTCAAATCATGCTTTAACACGTTTGGTCTGTGTTGATGTTAAACCGTATGAGAAGTCCAGCTATATGGCTCCGGTTTGTAAATAATTGAATCTGGACCAGACAATCCAGTGATCAACATCATTAGCATCGATCTACGCAATTGGGATACGTTCACATGTGTCAACCAAGTGAGCGAGCCTGACCACCCGATCCCGTTAGTCGCCTCTTACGACAAGCATGGGTTACTGAAGATCAGTTGTAATGCGGAACTTCACGGGCGGCCTCTGGAAGGAGTTTATATTGACGTATGTACATGAATACTACTTCAAACAAGAACGATAACTCCCTTTCTGTTTAATTCCAGCAGCAATAAACATTACTGAAGCACTCAAAACCTGTTACTTTTAATGATGTTAACATGTAAACAATAGTAATGATGATTATTTGTTGAAAATATATTGTAGCGAGTGAGTGAGTTAAGATTTTAAGTCACATCGGCAATATTTCAGCCATATCGTGACTATAAAGAAGTTTTGAATTCATCATAAATACATGTAAGTTATATAAACCTGTCAACGAAGGACAGTAAAACCAACTAGAATATCACAGACACAATAAATAAAACTAGTATCTATCTCTAAAACTGGATTTCAATTTGGACAATACAATATAAAAAACGGGCTATAGATCACCGACAACTGAAGGTAGATCACCATACTAGGGACCATGGGGACTTGCAGTACCTTTGCTACCCGAATGGGCCCAAGTTGGATTTATACCATCCCTTCTGCCGCCGGCGATTATAGGAAGGTTAAGCCATAAATTAAAATCACACAAATGCTACGTTTATAAATTTTGGTAAGCTGAAATCTACTTTGAAGTAGACTTACGTCTCCTCGCAGGAGGACGAAAACATATTGTAACGTAATTAATAGGTGTTTACAGATCGCAAAAAGTAACATTTTATTTCACCTTTATATCCAAACTTGCTGTAAAAATGGCTGTAAAATATATTTCCAACTGAAGAATATGTATAGAGTCCTATTGTGATTTAGTGATTATGCAGTGTCTACCCGTTGTCTGACCTTGCATGTAACCAAGCTGTGTACCCCTGGTGGAACTTAAAACGAATACGCTCAGAAAATATGACGGACCCCACTAACGTCAGACTAAAATATTCCCAGTCAAGTGAATGTGAGCACAGTGTATAATTTTAAAGTTGATTAGTTATATGTGAATATATTGTTTAAAAACACGTAGCTATCATTATCCCATTTTATAAAAAATGGAGATAAAATTACCTGCCATGTCACTTTTCAGTGTTTCTGGCAAACTATAGACTAATATTTGAAACAATAGTCTGCGACAGCAGAATATTCCTGTATTCCCCAGGCCAGCTATTTCTCCGGACCTGTCCCCTATCGAGCACGCTTGGGATGAAATGGAGCGATGTCAAACCCAGAATGTTTATTTCAAACCCATTGACGTTAGCTGAACGGGGACAAGCGTTGCTTCAGACATGGAACAACATTTCCCAAGCTTTCTTCAATCACTTAATGTCGCCTATGTGCCGTCGTTGTCAAGTCTGCATCAACGAAAATGGTGGACACACACGATACTGAATTTGTTAACTGACTTTTGACACCTCATCTCTTCAAGGGTGTGTCACGAGGTCTAGAGTCAAATCGTAAAGATTTTGATATTATCCTGTCAGCAGTTAAGCAGTGATTAAGGAAAACACCACAAGTCATGTTATTAATATCATTTTGCATTAAGAATGACATAACATCAAATAATGCCCAGTTACTTTATTCCACTAGTATATATTCGCACATAACATTCACCGATGCGGGGACAAGTATTCTTGGAGGATGCGGAAAGCGGCAAGTAGTGTCGAATTCTACCTACTATACTTATCTGGCAGCGGCGAGGACTTCCATGAAGCGGCAATAAAATGTCTCTGGCGTAACATAAAAAAATGCCCAATTACTTTATTCTACTAGTATATTTTCGCACATAACATTCACCGATGTGGGTACAAGTATTCTTGGAGGATGCGGAAAGCGGAAAGTAGTGTCGAACTTTACCGTATTTATATTCATCTGGCAACTGCGAAAAGGACGTCCATGAAGCGGCGATAAAATGTTTCCAAAGTGTATCATAAAATGTAATAATGTTGAAACATCTACTGACCACAACACCACCACGAATATGCCAAGACTTACGCAAGCGCAACGAGACAGGGCGATATAGGGGCTTATCGCATGGGGCGTGGTCAATATGGGGGCTTCACAACGTCAGCTAGCAAGAACCTTCAACTGCAGCCAGGCCACCATCAGCAAACTGATAAACCGATAAGAGCAAACAGGCCAGACCTGAGACCGCCCAAGATCGAGATACCTAGAGTCACGACATCTGTCGAAGACCGCTACATCCGACAGATCCATCTCCGGAAGAGATTCGGGACGGCATGAAGAGGAGAAATTATACTATTAGCCCAATACTATGGAAAACCACAAAAAGTAACAGCACTATTAAAAAAGACATATATTAATGGTTGTAACATGTGATATGGTAACATGTAAACACATGTAAATGTCTCTTGCTAGAGATTTATGTTCCATTTAAACCCAGTGCATGTAATGACAAGTTATGTGTTGTTTGTATATTTCCGTTGATCGAAATTGCAACCTTTGCATCTGAAGCCCAGCGAGTGAACTGGTAGCTGTAGAGGAGCTGATATGCATCGACAAGTTTCTGTCAAAGTAACCCGTGTTATAAATATATCAACGTATATGACATCAAACTAGTTTTGCAAGACAAACAAGTTTTGCAAGTTTGTACACACATTCCGATGCAGTCGAAAGCGTTCACAGTCACACATGCACGGTCACTAATACTTTCCGGCAAAGCAAGCTTTGTTTTATTGGCTAGAACTTTGGATCCACTGACAGAATTTGTGCAGTCTTCCAAGTAAATCCATACTTGAACAACAAGGAAATCTCGCTGATTTGTTACAAGCTCGGACCACAGACACAAGTCTTCCAGACTTGTTTGAAAGCGAAGGTAATTTTGATTTAAACAATATTTATTTCCTCAGATGACATGTATATGTATATATTTACATACAATAGGATTTGGGGGATTGGCAAACAGGCACAATTGCCTATGTTAATGCTTCTCTCCACATAATACGGAATATACACACACAGACGTCACACATTAATTAAAGGAAACAAAATGCGCATCCACATTGTTGATGTTGTGAAATTTCATGAAGTTAAACTGATGATAACGGTACAGTCTTAATAGAGTAGTCAAGTATCGTTGCTAGATTTTATATATTAGTGAATCGATTTGTTTCTTGAATATAATTGTGGACTGATGTTACTAGGTTATTTTACTCTCAGTATCTGCTTATAGAATAGTTTTGATATCAAATCCTTTAACGTAGAAATATATGTTTTGTATCCAGTGATTAAAACGAGGACAGACAAAAACATAATGTAGTGGATCCTCTGTGGAATGGCCACAAGGACAGGAGGGGTTTTCAGGTAAATGCCTATCAACAAGGTGAGAGTTCAAATCGCTACAACCAAGACGTTGTCTGCATAGTATTACCTGACAATGGCGTGATCCGAAGTTAGCATACTTTCGGAAATTTGGACTCAGAGGTCTATCCTTGTTTATGATACATTTAAACTGTGCAAGTGTTGGGGCGTTTCGGGTAGTACTAGCAAGGGAGTTCCAAATTTGGATAACAGACGGTAGAAAGGAGTCCAGTTTCTCTGTATATACGTTCGTGGTTCGTGCCTCTTAGCGCACCACAGATACTTTGGAGGGCGTCCAGATGTAAAGTTTCCACTAGTTTAGATTGTTCGTGTGTACAGTTATCCCAGATGTGATCGCAGTAATCAAATGTATGAAGCATGAATGATTTATACAGGATGTAGAGTGTTTCGCTCTTGAGGCGATATTTTAGACTCCGTAAACAATTTCTGAGAGGGCTGTGGGGCTGGAAAAGTGACTTTTAGGAAATAGCATAGCATGGCTTCGGTTTTCACTGGGCTAAATGTCATCTGCCGCTAAGAGCGGCGAAAACCGGCCGCTGGGTAGATTTATGACCGTTGATAACCACAAATTAGTTCTTAGGTAACTTTTGAACCAGTTACATAATTTTCCAGATATACCCGAGGACCAGAGTTTGTCCAGGAGGCCTTGATGCCACCACCAAAAGCCTTGCTGATATCACAGAACACGGCTCTAATTTCTCTTACCTCGTCAAGTGCTTTAGATAACGACTGATACAAATCAGTTAGTTGATACCATGTAGAATCGCCGCGTCTAAATCCGGATTGAGCACTGATTAACGTTTGATTTGATTGGAAGACATTGTAAGTATGTTTGAATGTGCACTTCTCAAATAAACAGCTTTTGGATAAACAGCTTGTTAAAGCAACTGGTCTATAGTTTGAACATTAATGGATACTGCCATCCATAAACGGTATATATTGTGGTTTCGGGCTACGCCCTCGACATATTCAGCTGTCAATCAACACCGGCTCGCCCATCGTCTATCTGGACAAATATTTCGTACTACTGGTTCAGAGAAGAAGTTGTTTAAAGCTGTAGCAGTTCCTTGGTCGTTGTCGAATATATTGACTTTATAGATGACTGTAGGAAACTGATTATAAGGAATGTATTGATTTATATACCGTTTGACTAGACGCCACCATGATTTAGAGCCGATCTCATGCTCTCATGATTTAAATATTTTCTTCATACTCATGAAAATTGTTGTGCAGAATCGTGTGTATAATCTGAAGCCTTGCAAGTGTGCATTTAGTTCTTTTGAGTATCTTGTGTACGCAATATGTTGTGACAAGAGGATTCTGAAATATGTTTGTCTAAACAGGCCACCTCCTGTAAAAAACAATCTATCACATTCTTTATTATTATTATTATTGGTTCCCATGGCTACAAAGTCAGCATCAAAGGTATACAGTAACAAAAAACACAGAAAAGGTGAAGATAGATTGCTGTAAAGATGTAATTATAATTAGTTGCTGAATATTGGGATGAGTGAATTCCATTTATGATTGAAATTTTCAATTTCATTGTTTCTCTTTGAAATACATTTTTCTACTGAAGATATTGCTTTTAATACCGTTTAATAATTAATGAAGTTTGGAATTGATTGCTTAAACATTACTTATAGCTAAAATACATGGAATTATCATGAAACGGCCAACCTATTATCAAAAATTTGCGGGCTGCTGCAAATGATATTGGACCGCTCAACCTTAACGACGGGCCACTATCAGTTCTGTTGTCAAGTGACGTCATAGTGGTTGCGTGGGCTCACGGTTCATTCGACATTGGCTTTGGACTGTACTGGCAGATATTCTGGGGCAAACAAGTCAGAGCAACCTGAATTCCCGCTTTGGCGGTAATATAGGCTTTCTTGGTGGTGCTAACCTTAACAATTGCACTATTAACGTTGTTGTTGGACCAAAACCGAAAACTGACGGTGTGTCTGACATAGTTTGACATGTTGCAGGCCATGGTCTTATCAAAGGCCAAGGTCGAATATCGTCACGTTCTGTTGTGACGTCACTTGAATTGTTCGATGACGTAATTGCATTCGGTCAGTCAACCCCGTCAGAAGTTGGTTTTGAGTAAACTTACAGTCAAATTCCTTCACTGATTCCTTTTCCTTTTCAACACAAATTCCATGTATTTTAGCAATAATAACGGTAATGCTATTTTTGAGGGCATTATCATTTGCAGAAGCCCTCGGTCTTTTTCAACTGCCATCCTTCGTCGGGCAGTTAATGGAAGACCTCGCGCTTCTGCAAATGATAATGCCCTCAAAAATAGCATTACCCTTATAATAAATTGATATATTTTTGGCCAGAGATAATGTTTTCATTTAGTAATTCATCATTATGCAATGTACCAAACCAAATCAAATATTTTGTAATGTTTATTGTTCGTGGTAAATAGTTATTAATCCAGAGTTCTAGATTATTTCAGAATTTCATGCTTTACACGATTCCCAATAACCACGACAAATGCTCTCAGAAACATCATTGCAAAAAACACACAGATCATTGTCAATCAGGTTCATTTTGAATTATTCCTTTTTAGTACAATTAATTCTTTGCAAAAATCTGTGTTGAAAATAAAGATGTTTAACATCTTTCAATCGATGTCTGTAGAAGTTAAAAAATTGAGCCAATCAAATTCACAATCACTGAATATCATTTCCCATTTAGTACAAATCTCAAGTTTATCATTTTTGAAATCAGCTTGTCATAAAATAGTCTTGCACCCTTTTGCAGCTTTCATATATTTCTTTGGTAAACATTGATGTATACATTGTAGGGAGGAATGATTCTTGTCTATTAAATAACATTTTCCAAATATCAGGAAAGATGTGAATTATATAGTTATAGTCTAATAGTGTCCCTCTTATGTTGTATTTTATCTTTAACTTATCAAAGACATTAATCCATGTTCATCACATAAGTCTGTCACTGTCAATAAACCCTTATCAGACCAGTGTCTAATAATAGGGCTGTAACGATGCACCGAACTATCGATGGATTGCAATTGTTGAGTCTCCAATATCAATTAATCGATGGTGGAAATGAATAACTATCGATACATCGACAGTATGTGTGACTATCGATAGTTTAGTAATTAAAGTCCGTTGATAAATGCGCAGCGCAAAATACAAGAAGTACCAGATTCCTTCACTCTGTGTTAGAGTTATCCGCCCCTGTAACCTCTTAAACAAACTTGACATGGTTTTTTTGTCAGTTATTAAGAGACTGAAACTTCTTCAGCTTGTTTTTATTTCAAGTAAGCTAAACACTAAACATGGGAAATAACTTCAAATGAGACAATTCAAGGAGAAAAAACTTTTGCAATAATTGATCACAATAGACTATCGCTATCGCAATAGTTGTTCCCCCCTCACATTCATCTTCAAATAATCTTCAGTAATAAAAACATTCTGTTCTCTAGTTATTTGCAAAAACTAACAACTCTTTTGAAAAACGTCCTGTTCTCCAGGAAATTATATATACACCTCCGAGGGCAGTTATCGATTTCAGCGTCGTCACACAGTGTGCCCCCAGGTTGGCATCGCACTCACTGTTTGGACAGAGTGGCTGGCCGCAAGACTTGTAACTCGCAAGACTCAGACTCTTCACGGTATTTGATGGAACATTCGGCTACATGAAATATGCTGAGACAGTTGATGTAGTGCTATTGCAGATGGTAGTGTTGTGATCTGTTCAGTTTATGATGTCCTGTATTATACAAAAGGGATGATTTCAACTTTCCAAGAAACTTCCCGTTCACGTCGAGAAATATTCCAACAGTTCCGGTCCAGCCTTAGGTGTTTACATTTCACAACTTTTGACGTACAAGCAAGTGTGCTCTTTTTATCAGGATTTCAAAGAGCGCCATGCCACTCTTGCTCATCAGTTGTTTGATAAAGTTTACAACATTCAAGGTCTCAGAAAAGCTTTCAAGAAGTTTTATGGTAGACATATTGAGGAAATTTCAAAATGTGATAGCATCAGTAACAAAAGAATCCCTACTTTGACTTATACCATACGTTCCCGACTTATTTCAGGTTACCAAATGACTAGACTTGGCATATGTTTATGACGGGTGCCACCGGTGGGGCAGGATACGCTCACTTTTCACGAACACCTGGTATCATCACTATTTCATAGTGATGCATCGTATCGCATGGTGACAATCACTGGATTGTTTGGTTCAGACCCGATTTATTCACCAACAACATCATATAGCTGTAGTACTGCTATAACAAATAACTGCTCATGATATAGACACAATTGTACAATCAACTCTGCTTTAGGCTGAGATTTCTTATGAATGTGGAAATGGTTTTGTCGCCTCTATCTAGATAACGGAGTTTTCCCCAAAATTTGGTCAGATGGTTACAGAAAGATTAATAATATACAGAAGAACTTACAGATTCGTCCCTGGTGTCAACCATACTACGTCAAACTGTGCAGTTAGAGGTGAGATGGGATGGGATGGTCCTCATGATTCAGTTTTATGTTTGATGTTGTGGATATTCTAGTAGAAATTTGAGAAGGCCCCCGGTGACTTCTATTGTTAAGCCAAAGACATCGCTTGACTTCATCACACATTGTGAACAATAGGTGGTGGCGAGATGAGGAGATCTCGTTCACAGCAGTACTATCCAAGCGCCTACAAGGTTTTAAGATAATACGAATCTCATAAGTGACTCACAAGCTGGCTTTCGGAAATCGCATTCCATAATAGTTATATACGTTATTTATTTCAGTTGATATTCAGGCCAACGGTTCATTACAACATAGAATGCATATACAATATAATAGCCTAATGCGCATGCGTAAAATATGCATTTTCATATGTGTAGTAACATATTGGTACAATGATTCATATCTGTGAGGAAAATATAGAAGTTCTCAAATTCATTGCATGATGTAAATACATTGATACATTTCTAATAATGCTTTCATTTTTATTTGACATTAGGTAAATAAACTGATCTATAGAAATCGTCCCAACATCGATATATTGTTTTCTAATGTGTGAAAGTGATCGGCAACCCAAAAGATAATAGTTATATATAGTGTGTATGTGTTTAAAGCCCTGAAAAATATTTTCCAAAACATCTGGAGCGTGGTGGTCTGACTGGTGGTTTGTGGTCTTGCAAACTTGACATTGATGTCATTCTTGGTGTTGAAATTAGCAGGACAACCGCTGGTATGTTCTTTATATCTACAGAATATCGTCTCCTTGTAACTGTTCTTCTTTGGGTACTCATAACCATCATGGAGTAATATACGTCCATCTCTAGGATGAGGATCAAACTTGACCTGAACGTTAGCATTAGCATGGTGAATAATAATAATAATAATAATAATAATAATAATGTGTCCATTTATATAGCGCCAAACTCCACACTAGGTATGCTCATAGTGCTAACAATCAAGGCCATTATTACCCCGGATAACCCAAGCTGCCTGTTAGGCGCTAGAAGGTTATAGTCATATGACTTTTTTCCACCGGGTACCCATTTTCGTGCTGGGTGAACAGAGACAATTTTGAACAAACTCACTTGCATAAGGTGAGACCACATGTGTCACATGTGCTTCGTTGTGGGGCAGGACTCAATGGTGTCCCTAAGATGATAATATGGATAAACCACCGCACCCAAAAAGATGTAAATGAAGGGGCGTTAACTTAACTGAATTTTGAATGGAAACGTTTAAAAACATGAGATGAAGTAAACAAGTGAGTGAGTGAGTCTGGTTTTACGCCGCTTTTAGCAATATTCCAGCAAATACGCTTTAACCACTGTGCCATCCCACCGCCCGAAGTAAAAAAGCGGAAGCTATGAAGCGAATGTGAAAAACTAGCAGTATTTTGTTAGTTAATGAGAGATAGAGGTATAACTAAGATGAAAGTAGCTATAAATGGGGACATGGCCATGTGTGTGTGTGTGTGTGTGTGTGTGTGTGTGTGTGTGTGTGTGTGTGTGTGTGTGATATTTAAAGGGGGTTAGTGGTAGTTATTTTTTAATTTATTTTGTTTTCCCACTCATGTTATACATATTTCTCCATACAACGGTACATTGTCAAAAAGGTCTAAAAGGACTTCATGTTAAACATGTTATATATATTTTCAACACTCAATACATTCTCAAAAGTAAAACTGCAATTTCCACCTCATGTTTAAACTGTTACATACTCATGGAAGCAAACAAGGGAACACCTGAAAGTACAGCCGCCCCAATATTCCTCTCCAGAATTTCACCCACGGTGCAATACAAAGCTTGTGAAGAAACCTGGAAAAGAACAGAGGAACACCCGCACCCCTAGGAGCGCCCCCACTCGCCTCCATGAGCATATATACAATGCTATATTGTCGAAAGTACAAACATACACATATTAGCAGTAATTTTCAGTAGTTTTATATTTAATTGTAAACTGTAAAGAGTACACTTTAATGTAAAAATGATTTATGCCTTGCAGGTGATTAGAAACAGGCAAACATGCCACAGCAAAAATAACTTCCGTTCTTGTGGAAACCTAATAGATACTGGGTAGTGTAGGTTTCCGCAAGGTTTCAGCATCCGGAAACAGACAATGAGAGTTTCCGCACAGATTACAAAACTAAAACATTCATAACAGAAATGACTTAGTTTCCGCTGTTGCGGAAACCTATTGGATACTGGGTAATGTAGGTTTCCCCTGGGTTTCTGTACCCGGAAACTGACAAGTCTATTGGTTTCAGCTTAGATGAAATGACAAGCAAAAGTACTGTCAGTTCCCCTAGTATGTTGATCAACCATCAGGTTTGTTGCAATCTTGGCAACTGAAACTCTGCGGAAACCTGTTGTTGTCTTAATAACTGAAACTTTGCGGAAACCTGATGGATTCAAAGTTAACTGAAACTCAACGGAAACCTGTTGGAGTGTGGGTAACGGATACCTTGCGGAAACCCTTAGAAAGTGGTTTATTGTAAGTTTCCGTTATTGCGGAAATTCAATGTAAAAGAGCGGAAACTCACTTGATTCTAGGTGGAAACTCAAGTTTCAGTCCACTTTCCATCAGCAAGTTATTTTTGCTGTGTATCAGTCTTCCTTATCATACACCCAAGATTTCAGCTACAAAGAGGAATAAATATGGTGTTAAGGGATCTCCCTGTCTACAACCCCTTTCATTTGCAAAGAAGTGAGATAAGTGGCCATTTCGTATCACGCAAGAATTTGTGTGATATGTTAGCAGATTAATCCAACGTATTATTTGTGGACCGAAACCAAATTTCTTGATGACTGCTTTGATGAAATCTTTTGAAACTGTATTAAAAGCCTTTTCAAAATCAATTAGAATAAGTAATCATGGCAAGTTTCTATTTTTTGTTTCAAACATGATATCATATAATTATCTTGTATTTCCACTAATGCAATCGCCAGCGGCTGAAGGGGTGGTGTAAATCCAGCTTGGGTCCATGCAGGTAGCAAAAGTAATGTCAGTCCCCATGGTTTCTAGTATGGTGATCTACCTTCAGTTGTTGGCGATCTATAGCCCGTGTTTTAGACTGTATTGTCTTCTTTACTTGGACTGTTTTAGCTTTGCTCGCTAGTTTTATATTATATCTGTGATTTTCTAGTATTTTTACTGTCCATCGTCGACAGGTTTTAATCTTCCAAATGTTTTCACTTTTTATTGTCTAAATTGTTTTCGTCACGATATGGCTGAGATAGTGCCGATGTGACGTTAAATATTAACTCACTCACTCACTATTTTCACTAAAGTTCTACCTGGAATAAAATCTGTTTGGTTTTCATGTATAAGTAACTCTAAAGTCTTATTTAAACGGTTTGTTATACATGCACTAAGTATTTTATAAAGAGCATTCAAAAGAGTGATGGTCTCCAATTTTTCAACTGAGTTCTATCTCTTTTTGCTTTGCGTATGCATGTTACAACCCCTCTCTTCACTGTCAAAAATAATTCATTCTAATAGAAATGTCATTAAAAAATCGGAAAATCCCTATTTTAAGGTCACTCCAGAATCAATAGGGATTCCATCAATGCTAGGACTTTTATTGTTTTTCATATTTTTACTGCAACGGTGATTTCATCCACATCAATATCTTTAACGAGTTCTTCTCTTAATTCGACATAATGTGTTCCAACATTCTGTAAAATAACAATTTCTTCCAAGTCTTATCAAATGTTCTCAGTTGCTTTAAGATAGAAAGATGTCTGTAATCTCCTCATTTTTGTCAGTAACAATTTTATTTATATATTTGCTGACAAAAGTGGGTTTTTTTAGATTACAAAAGTATTTGGTTGTTTTTTCTCCTTCTTCATACCATAAAATTCTATTTCTGATTTGAATTCCCTTTTATTCCTCCTCCTTTATCTGTTCTAATTCCATGTTATGTTTTGAAAGTTCTGACAGCATGGCCTCATCTATATTTGGGAAAAATTCCTTATCTTGTCTTCACATTCTGTATTTCCAATTCAGTAGTCTTATTATTATTTTTATCTTTTTCCAAAAATGATATAGTTTTGCCTCTAACTTTCATAAGAACGGTTTCCATGAGTAAACTTTCACTTATTTTAAGGTTAACCTAATCACACTTCTGATCAATATTGCTTCTTTTATAATTGTCTTAACCAAACTAAAGTATTCGGGATGAAGGAGTAATGAAGAATTATATTTCCAATAGTCCCAGCCTTTTTTCTGATTGCTAGTGTTTAAGAGGGTTAATGGTATCAGATTCTATCTTTTCTTCTAATTTCGCCTCTATTTGTGTGTCCTTATATTTGAAAAGAAAGACTTATGGTGGGAGATTTTAATGTTCATTTCGAGAAATGCCTTAACAAAAGCATTCCCCAAATGCTAGACACTCATATGTTAGCGCAATATGTTTCACAAGAAACCCATCATTCTGGGTCATATTTTGGATAGGGCAATGACTCTGAATTGGTAAAATATTCATGTAGATGATTTACAGATTTCTGATCATTGCACATTCAATGATAACATTTCAACGTGACTGTGCAAGCTTCAAATCAGAAGAAAATCAAGATTTGTAAGCTTTTAATCAGGATCTTTGGACACCCGTCTTGTTTTCAGATCTTCCTGATGTTGACGAACTTGCTGATGTTTAGATCGAACTCTTACAGGCCTTCTAAACACTCATGCTCACTTGAAATCCAAAGTTGTTTCTCAGAGAGATAATACGTCCTGGTGTTCACATGAAGTTTTGGAGGCAAAAACTAAAAGACGTGTGGCTGAAAGTCATTGGCGGAAATCTCGTTACGTTGTCAAATCTAAAAGGAATGTCGAAACCAAGTCAATAAGTTGATTAGAAAAGCAAAAACTGCTCGTATTAACGAGGACATTGACATGAACTCAAACAATCCCAGACAGTTGTTTGTGACTTTAAACCACCTACTTGGCAAATCCAATGAAGTTGTCATCCCAAATGGAGAACATACAGAGATTGCTGAACGATTCAGTGTATACTTCTCTGGGAAAATAGAGAAGATTCGCAATGATATTTTGCATCTATTCACAAGCAAAATGTGTCATTGTCCCCCGCCGCAACGCGGAACGGGGGGCTATGCATTCAGCATCGTCCGTCCGTCCGTACGTACGTCCCGATTCTTGTTAACGCGATATCTCATGAACTGTTGTACCCAATGTCTTCAAATTTGGTGACAGCCTACATTTAGGTACACAGACACCAAGTGATTTTGGTGGCCTTGACCTTATCTTCAAGGTACGTCCCGAGTCTTGTTAACGCGATATCTCTTGAACTGTTGTACCCAATGCCTTCAAATTTGGTGACAGCATGCAGTTGGGGATTACGCACACACCAGTCGATTTTGGTGAATTTGGCCGTATCTTCAAGGCCACAACGAAACTTCGACCACTTTTCAAACTCTTGTTAACGGATATCTCATGAACTGTCGTACACAATGTCTTTAAATTTGGTGACAACCTACATTGAGGGATTACGCAGACACCAGTTTATTTGGGTGACCTTAACCTTATCGTCAAGGTCACCACCACACTTTGAACACTTTTCAAACTTGTGTAAACGCGATAACTCAAAAAACATTGCACCAAATGTCTTCAATTATGTCAACAGTCTTCATTGAGTGATTATGCAGACACCAGTGATTTCAGGCATCTTGTTATGTGAGCAAAAAATAAAAAGTAGTAAATATGTTATGAGTGTTCCATTCTTTAGCGGCGGGGGACATTGCCATATTAGTGGCAAACACTTGTTTTCAAGGTTACAGAATCTGAAGCGGAAAAATCATACGTCAATCTGCACAGACTACATGTCGTCTTGACCCATTTCCTTCAGATTTTCTTATGAAAATCCTCGATGTCTTGTTACCAGTACGGACAAAACTCATCAAGGCCAGACTATCCACAGGCATGGTTCCTACATGTTTCAAATTAGCTGTGGTCAAACCCCTCTTGAAGAAACCTTCACTTGACTGCTAGACTGCGAGTCTTTGTGCGACTATTGGCCAGTATCCAACCTGCCATTTATGTCCAATGTACTTGAGTAATTAGTGAAGACCCACATTGTGGGCCATCTGAGGGCCTCTTGGATAATGGTATGCCCTCAGATAATGTCATATAAACTATGTTCAGTATAGTATTGGATGACTTCCTGTCATGATCAACAGTCAAAGATTTGGATTGCCTGATGTATATTTAGCCGGGGGCTATTTCTAAGGACACCCCCATTTTAATCTTTCAGAAAAATTGTGTCTGGACATTCAAGCTGGCACTGGGGGCACTTTAACAAGCGATTGTAATTTCAAATTGCAGTGTCAAATCATAGATGGCTGATATGTTAAAACGCAATGTTGATAGACCAGAGGCCATTGTATATGCTTCACCTAACAGATTCTAGAAGTGTTCAGTGAGGAGGGTTTCCGTATTGGAATGTGTTCCCTTTTCACGCTGTGTTAAAGATCTTGGCGTGTACTTCAAATCATCTCTAACCATAGAAGATGACATCAGCTATCTATCCCGAACTTGCCGTTATCACATCAGGAACATTGGTGCTATTATACATCTGATAAGGAAAGCCACTGAAACTCTCATGCGATCATTTATTGTGTCTCGTCTTGACTGCTGCAATAACCTCTATAGATCAATTTAGGCGAATGCAAGGAGTGCAATCTTAGTGAGTAAGACGAAGCTAAGGGATCACATTCAACATATCCTTAATCTCCTAATTGGCTACTTGTAGAAGAGAGAATAGTTTCCAATTCTGTCACTGACATACCAGGCTGTCCACAAGACATCTTCTCCATACCTACAGACTTTAACATATGTCTTCCAGCCTACGCTGGCCAAAGGAAAAAGAAGAAGTTTTTTCTCATAAATCACATGCTGTGATGAACAGTTTATACATGGCAACAGTAAAAACGTGTACAATTGTGTACATGATAGATTTCATTTGTACAAACATAAACTATTCCTTAATATATTTGGTAACTTGGTAAGTAAGTGGTTTTTAACTAGGTTTCATAATTGAGCTGAATATATCTATTGAGGGATTATTACCAAAATACTATATTTTTTCTTAGGGTTGCTAGACTTGGGCAAAAGGAAATGGTATTCGTCACCCACCGCTTCAGAACATTTTCTGGCAGATCTGACAACGCTAGCCCATCTTCCAGTTTCTATGGGTCATCTATGATTAGTTGTTCTAAAGCGGCTGTACGATATTCTAAGATTTGGAGATAGTCCCAGAACGTAGATGATGTATTTCTTCATAAAGTTAGTAATATTTACCTCTTTAGGAAGCATATAGTGTTGCATTCCAAGATCGATAAAACCGATTAATAAGAACCCCTATAACAGTAGCTTTTAAAGCATTTGGAGAAAAAATATACTGTGACATCCACACATGATATAAGCCAGTATCCCGCAAGATATTTTCTATGGCCATAAGTAGGCTAAACCTATAATTGGGAGAGGCGGACTTCAGGGTACCCAGTTTGCCTGGGTATAACAGCATTTTACACCAATGAGAAAGCATTCGGATTTTGATAGAAATATTTATCGGATATCGGCTCCGCTCGCCGTGTACCATGTAATCAGGGGTTGTCATAGTAACTTTAAGAATGTATTTACAAAACATTGGATGGAGACGTTCTATGATTTGTATATTTTCATATCCCCAGATTTCTACAGTATACTGTAATACTGGTTGTACAAGTTGAGCAAACAGTTTTAACTGGCAATCTAGTGTGCCGCTAATATTCTTATTTTTCTCTGAACTGAACTTTTATTTCTATCAAGGCTACATAAATAGCATAATGATGGTTTACAGAAGACAGTAGATAATGTAAGTAATGGCGACATAAAGTCTATCTATATAGAGCATAATATAGAGCGACAAAAGGTTGACTATTTAATCAAATCCGAGACATTTTTACTTTGAAATAAACTTAATATCATTTTAAAACCTCGTGCAAACAGTCATAACAATACAGTGAACAATGAAGTCAATGTCCATGTCGGGTACACAAAACAGTTTCCAATTACAGACCATACACAACATGACCATAGGTGGCATTACGCTACTGCCTAAACGTTCATTCCCCTGGCATGGACAACAGAGGCCAATAAATAATGTAAGTAATGGCGACATAAAGTCTATCTAAACTTGCATAATATAGAGCGACAAAAGGTTTTCACTTTGAAATAAACTTATCATTTTAAATACATATGGTCTCTTGATGTACAGTGTTGGAAGTAGTTTCTTTCTCAGATCGTTGAAATAATTACAATTAAACAAGTAGTGGTATTCTTCGCCAATATCATTTGAAACACATAGGGTACATTTTCTATCAAAAAGATCAATTTTGTACCATCTACCGGTCTCAATCGGTAATCGATGACATGATAATCTAGACAATGTTAAAGCAATTTTATGTTTATCGGGTAAATGTTGTAGGTACAATTCAATAGTTAAGTTTAATAGATTTATAGAATCTACCCTTAGATGATACTTCTATACTACCCATCAAAAGTTTAGACTCACCTAAAGCACTCACTATATGTTATGTAAATATATATATATGGTTACATCGAATTTGAATTTCTCCACTAACTTGAGGGAACCAAATGCATGTATCCAATTGCTATAAAGCATGTGCAAATATTGTTCATGTGCACAGCTGCGTTTTGGTGTAAAGTTTTGTTAGGAATTCGCCAATTTTCATCATTTACTGAACCCATGACAATCATCCTTTCAACGTTACAAATTTGTTTTACAATACATTAGTTCATGTGTAAACAGTACCTTTAAACTGAATGGAATATTTTGCAAATTCAAGTTTAGAACAGTTCACTGAAGTAAGTGGCTACATAGACACTAGTGAGTCTAAACTTTTGATGGGTAGTATAGATCAAAGTGCCACTTCTGTATAAACAAATCAATGAGACTATTCTGTACCTTAAGCTTTATCCATTCTACATGATCACAAAACTGTTGAATCCACATGTCATTATTTCCAGTTTGAACTAAACTATCATGTATACATGAGATCCACTTATTATTAACTGGTGATCTGTAAGAGGCTTTAACTAAGATATGATACAATAAATTAGATAAATTTTTGAGGATTTGCTTGAAGTCAATTTGGTCCAAAAGCATTCTATTTTTGTATGAATATCAATTCTAATAGGTTCTCAATACTGCGTACGAGGCTCTGGATACTTGGGCATGTAACCGTTTAATACCTTTACAAACACGTCCATGGTTGTAAACAAAATAGTACGTCGTTATTAGTCGGCTTCATCTGGATTTATTGTTCTTAGCACACGTTGGTAGTAGAAATGCGATGTTCATATTTCCCCATATGGTTTACGTTAATCACAGATATAATCAAAGTACTTTAGAGAAGTTATTTAACCCAAGCGTGAACCCTCATCAAACTGTTTATCATTTGTTTTCCTGGTAACGTGCATCTTAACGAAGGGGGAAGACACGTAAATAGAATAGCACGTCAGTTAGCCCGGAACGAGGATGGTTAATTTAGGTCACCGACACCGTCGCCTTTCTGTTTGTGTTCTGCCTTAGATTAATCGTCGGTAAGTATTAAATTTAGCATCTTAGAAATGAAATACAGTTCACTCTACCCCTATGTATTTAAGAAATACTGTCAGTATTTAATGAGTATAGAAAAAAAATCATGTACATCTCAGATTATTATGACCAAAATCACTCCTATATATATAAACCAATGATTTATTCAATTGCCATAAAATAGGTGTATTGCGCAAATTGGCAAAATTTTGTAATATTATCATGCACCGTTTAAAATCAAATACTAATTAACCTGTCCAGTAATAGCTTTATCTGCAATTACTCATAATGTTCTCCTGTTAAGCCTCAAGCTATGCATATTGGCTTGAGTGTCATAAAATTCTGTTCTGTTCTGACAGCTTATGCAACAGACAACACTACTTTTTCCATTTAACTTGTGGAGTCAAGGGAAATATTTTACCTCTCCTGGCGGCCATTATGCAACGGCCATTATGCAACCGCCATGTTTCGTACACACCGCCATCTTACATGTAATGGTCTCTCCCGGTGGCGGAACAGAACAGAACTTTTATTACGCTCAGTCCGGGATACTCTTCATAAAGTTACAGTCATGAGTACATAGGTTGGCTGGATGGTTTACGTGGAAGATTGTGCAGTTTCCATGATGGCATTACTGAATATACAAAATTTATTAACAGTTAAACAATTCGTTATTGTTTAACACATCGGGTTTTTAACATAATGGTATTAGATATAGGTTTTCAGAGTAAAATGTGATGAAATTTATCACCAACATCACACGTGTCCCAGAGGTTACACATTCTTTTTTCGGGTGGAATTTTGTGCCACCTACCTACTTCTATTGGTAAATGATGGCAGGAAGTTCTATAAACAAGAGAAAATTAAGAGCCAAGAAGAAAGGCATATGTGTCAAAATATTTTTCAAGGATAAGTTAAGTTTTGAATATGCCATAAGTGGTAGCTTTAGAAGAATTCGAAATCTCTGCGAGCCATGTTTGAGTTGCTATATCATGTAACTTTAAGGAGATAATAGATGTCCAACTTGACTGCATTGATTTTTCCATCACAAGGGATAAATATTTCAATGACGAAACAATTAAGGATATTTTTATGATATTATTCATCATTTAATAATTGATTTTTTAAAGGAAATAGAATTGTGAGATAAAATTTTGAACAATGCGTTTTGTACAGAGATAAATGGTATTTTAAACATGGTAGTTTAAATTAGCAAATGCGATTATTAGTGGCTGTATTCTCAAAGGGGGTTAAAGTATCGTAAAAGTATTGTCCTCCTGAGGAGGTACGTAAGTCCAAAAACTTTCAAAGTTAAATTTAAACTGACCAGAGTTTTAAACGTAGTACTTTTGTTATTTTAAATTTCGGCTAAATGTTTCCTACAATCGCCAGCAGGTGAGGGGATGGTGTAAATCCAAATAGGGTCCATGCAGGTAGCAAAAGCACTGTAAGTTCCCTGGTTCCTAGTATGGTAACTGTACTTTTCCAGTCAATTGTAAATCTTAATAATCCCAAATATCGGCCCCTGATGTTAAATTAGCATAATCAATAAATTGGACTAAAATTAAGTAAAATGCATGGCTTTCCAGACTTTCTCACTCCTATGTATATATATTTGCGGTTACGCTTAAAGACGAGACCTCGGTATTTGTACATATCTACATTATCTGCTGTAGCGCCGTTTAACGTGAATCCCAGAGAGTAATCCTTTTTCTTGCCAATGGCAATAATAACATTAATCTTTTGGGCGTTAATATTTAGTTTCCAATGTCGCCAGTATTCGCTAAATGCATCGAGTTGTTGATGTAGAGATTCCTTTGTATAAGCTAACCATGTCGTCTGCATACAATAGTACAAATATACTAATCAGCAAAAGAAACGTCAGTTTGGAATTTCCCTTCGCAGAAACGGATAACTGTAAACTCATTTAATGTTTTGATTGTATATTTTTGACGACATCTCCAACTTTACCTGAGCAAATACATCCCTAAACTCAGAATGGAACCCAGGAAATGGTCTCAAAAACGCAACCTGATCTCGGAGATGGTACGGTGTTCTCCATGTTTATAATGCAATGCATGCTGCACGTGCTGTTCACAAGGACCAGCTCTATAAAATGCAGCCCCAAACCTGGTTGAAACATTCACATTACAACGTCAGCAGGATGCCGCGACTCACGGCAGCTCAGAGGAACCAGGCGCTAAGACTTGAAGCTGGCTACACTGCAAAAGCCGTTGCCAATCACTTCCAGGTCAACGTTCAGATCATCTACAGGCTGCACCAACGTTTCCGGGCCACCAACACCACACATGGTCGCCCCCGTACTGGCAGACCAAGGGTGATACAAGAAAATAAGACCGCCATGTTGTGCGACAGCATGTACAGAATCCCTTCATGCAGGCATCCGAAACAGCATGCCAGTCAGTGGGAACACACGGAAGACCAATCAGTACTGATACAGTACGCCGACGTCTTAACAGCGGGAACCTCCATTGCCGTAGACATTACCGTTGACCTATCCTCACCCCTCGTCATCGGCGTGAACGTCTACAGTTTGCCCTAAAACACCAAAACTGGCGATACAGGCAATGGAAAACTGTTGTGTTCACTGATGAGATTATATACTGCGTATCAACTGCAGATGGCAGAACAAGAATATGACGACGACGTGGCCAGAGTTACTCAGACCAATGTGTTATGGAAAGAGACTCATGGAGGTGCAAGCATCATGGTATTGGTGGAATAGGCCTGAACCACAGGGTGGGTCCAGCGGTGTTCCAGAACCTTGGTCCAGGGAGAGGAGGCGGCATCACACCCATGCGCTACATCGACTAAGCTCTCAGACCCCACGTCATACCACATTTTGCACGTTACCGGAACAACATTTTCCAGCATGATAACGCCCGGGCCCATACTGCCAGAGCTACACGGGACTTCTTACAGTAGAACGGTGTCAACATTATGCAGTGGCCAGCCCTTACACAAGAAAAAAATTGTGATTTCCAAAAATTTCCAAAAAATTCCAAAATTGGAAACATGATGTTTCCAAGGCTTGGAAATTTTGGGAAATTTAGGAAGGATTTTACCACTACTTCTTTCAGTTTCTCCTTTTCCCAAGGATCCCCGTGAGTGTATAGACTGTGTATTCGTCCTCCTAGGAGTGTATTCGTCCTCCTATGGGATCAACTAGTAACCAGTTCTATATTTAGTATAACCAGGGAGACTATAAGACGTTGTAGATTATCCCTGGTATAACTTCACTCGTCTGCATCCTTGTTGTTCTAGGTGTTAAAAATTGATATTGACTGTCATATTTGCCCTGATATGGCTAGCACTTTCCAAAATACTGTTTTAAGTGTATGTTTTACTTATTATCCACAGAAGCGCAAATAGTTTTGACCTGTCACGGTTTGCATAAACATAAATTACATAGACCTACGTTACATCATTGATTAAATAAAAGTTTACCGGACCCACTGACTAACTGGACAGGGTTTATTACATGTCATAAAACTGAACCCTTGCCAGGGAATAATAGGTTTATTGTAGTAGAATACATTCTTTAATGGTACCCTCTAATTAACACCTGTCACAAGGGATGGACCGTTTGGGTGGTTTATCATTGCGAAATCAACAGTCAAGACTGTTGTTTTAAGACTGTAGGCGAATAGAGAACAACCCATTTGGGTTTGTGGTCAGAGACGGTGTTATGCAGTTGGTGTATTCACAAAATATCATGAACTTGATAATAGATAATTGGTTATATTGTCCACACACGGGCGGACTGATGCAAAAAGAACCCAAATGAATTCCTTCTTAAAATCTTCATAGTGTAACTATTAATTTGGTCATATACGATAAAGGGTGACTAAATGTTTAATTTTAGATAACGTTAAATAATTTCTAGAGAAATCACTACATAAGTTCATATCACAGATGATTTCAGAGACAAATAGTTTATGAGATTCTAGTTTATGAAAAGCATTAAATTCCAAACAAGCCAATCTGTTCTCTAATACTCAGGAATTATTACCACTTACACGAAAATAGTTCGAGATGTCGACTCAGGAAGCCGACCTTTCATTTTTTATAAGGCTAAGGACGTTGACAAGGGGTAGGCTTTGAAGTTTGTGCGTTATTTTAGCACTTGGCTAATCTCATGTGACGTGTTATTATAAGCTGGTGGTTGATGGAAGTGAACACATCGCACACGGAAGTCGACGGTGTAAAAACATGATTAAAACAATCATATGATGAACACATTTAACAGGACACTGATCCAGAGCAATATCCGCGCACTGGTTGTTGCTTTTGTTATTGTTTTTCTCCCCTGAGCACCCGGATGATATCCCAGTATTTTCAATGGGTTCGTGACCTTTGCTGCGCCACCCGCATGCGCAATTGATCGTATAGGTATAGATTAATCAACAAAATGAAATCTTTTTTACTCGATAATATTTCCATCTTCATTTTTATTATAACAAATGAAAACAGTTTGAAGTTTAATCATCTGCCAGTGGTAAAACATCATGACTGAAAAATAAGGAAGTCAATGTATGTCTTTATATTTTGTCTTATAATCCTAATTATTTTATTGCCATATTTGTTTACATTTTGAAACTTAATAAAAAGCATACGATCTATTTATACTTATAGCGTATTTATAACATGACTGTAATATCTAGACATATTATAGAATGCCAACATGAATCATATTTCCCACACGCCCTAGGTATGACCTAGTGTATGTTGTCTGTCCCATTACGCTACACGGCGAAAACAAATTATTCTGTTGAATGCTACCACAAATGAATAAAAACAAAATGCAAATATTAGAAAAAAAAAGACTAAAGTCTGCAACAATGTCAGGTTATTACATTGTTCGAGTAATGTATCCATCAATATCCACATAGGTTTAGTCCCGATTTTGACAGCCTCAAATTTGATAGTGAAATTCTCACTTCTGTAATTTATCTAGCCAGTTATCCCAATTTTGACAATGAACTTTGGTACACTTGTCAGCTCTTCTCGTGCCCGTTTTTTACAGTACTGGTAAGGATATAGGAACCAATAGAGCTTTGGTCTGGATGTGTATGCTGTTTGTCCCCTCTTCTGACAACAGTCCCATCTGCTGTTGTAGTGACTGAGGCTGTTTTCAGGCACTGACATCTCCATATAATGGTACCATTCCTGTTGGCAGTTCGTCTCAGATACCTATATGCATCCAGCAACAATTCTCCACCTGGTCTCCTACCATCTAACTTTGTACCTTTCTCAGCCATGGTGAAATATGATAAGGAAATGTGATGTATATGTGGGCATATATACTTTGCAAGTAATTGGTAAAGCTACTTCTCCCATCCTGCTCATGACGTAACCTTTTTTTAAATATTGCATTCATACATCTCAACGGATAATGCTGCTTCTCGCATCCTTTTCCCTCAGTTGATTGTGATATTAGTGTTCAAGAATGTTACTTGTTCTGTACTTCTCTCGGGTGATTGCATTTACTAGTACATAACTACCCTTAATTGGTGCAGCTAGTTATCCCAGGTTTGAGAGCGAAACTTTGAATCAGTGACCAAGACGCTGTCAATAATGGGACACTACCTCCACATAAAGGAACAATATGCCATTGATCTGCATCTGACAAAGAATCCTGTTCCATGTCAAGTGTCTTTTAACAGTCTAATATGCGAGAAAGGGCTACATCGATTCAGTTTTCTTCACATTGGTGTATAATCTCATTGGTCATCCAAGATCGCACACATGACAACTAATTGCATGATGTCTGCCATTCTTTAAAAAGGTAATATAATAATGAGCAATCAATCCACTTGTGTTTTCTTGGTCATCTCCTCCCCACAATCCCCACCCACCCGTACCATTGTCTTGCTAATTAACATGGTCTGGTGATCCTCTTACGCCTTAAAGGTCACATGCAACCAAAAATTCAAACATAATTAAAACACAATTATCACTTATTCATGACATATAATATACATTGCTGATTATGAAAAAAGATATAAACAAAATTATAAGCGTACAATCGCAAATCAAAAGTGCAATATTTTGTACGAAGCAGCCGGGATACCGGACCAAGTCAGAGCGGGTGGGTGTGCACTCAAGTGTAACGGCTGGTTCATTTGCAGATGCCTCACGTCTCATTGTGTGTGTATATATATAGATGTTAGGTTTTGTAAAAAACATGCTCCTTTCTTGTGTATAACATTTTGCAATCAACAGACATCATAACATGTCATGTGTACAAGTATCACCTGCCTGTCTGTGTAATTACATAATGTGACAGAGACGGGGCGCGGGCTATAAATCGATGCTTTTTGCTTATGGTGTGTAGCCTGATTGGTGTTAAGTTCAATTTGCATGTGGTCAGTGATCGAAGTTGTGTATTGAACATTGTCATTAGCAGACAGGCAGGCAGACACATAGGTGTCAATAAAACAGACATTGAGTTTTGTCTGTGACAACGACATATCTATATCACAGTTAGACATTGTTGCTAAATAATCACATGGCTTTTAAGTATCAAACTGAGAAAGTGTTGAGCTGAGTTGAGTTTAGTTGCGCTTTACGTCACATCGGCATTATTCCAGCCATATAGTGACGAGAACAAGTCTGCATTAATATACATTGTAAGTACAAAGTGGTTTCGTTTCAAAGACATACATTCATTACATTGTCATTTTAGAACAGAGAATGTCATAGCACTAAATTGAAAAACAGGTACATTCGTTAGTGACATTACACAGTTACATTTTATGATATAGATCAACTTCCCTCAGGTAGTTCAGTATCAGATGAGCGCTCACGCTGGAGAACAGATCTTTCAGATTGGTTGCGTGATAATGCGAGTCCCTTGCAGATGTAAAATCCACACAGTCAAGCAGAATACGCTTGACGGTGAAAGCCTCATCGCAGGAGAGACATATGGGGGGTCCATCCCCATCCGTGTTTAGCAGATAGTCATGTGTAAACCGACTGTGGCTAATACGACATCGTCGTAAAATTTCTTCATCACGTCTTGACTGGCAACCCGAGTAGGTATAACCGATTGTTGGCTTCAATTCATGGGGTTTGTTTCTTTCTACTTGAGTGTCCCACCTTTTTTGCATCAGGTCCCGAGTATAGCTTCTGATAATGGGTTTGAAATCACTGTACGGGATTAGCAGTGGAGATAGGGGCTTTTCAAGAGCTACTTTTGCTGCAGCATCGGCCTTAGTGTTACCTCCTATGCGATTTTAACAATATTTATTCATTATTAAATGAACGGATTGGTAAACAGGCTATAAGCCTATAGAAATACCTCTCCGAATACAATGCGATGGGAAACATTTTATATACATTCATCATTACAGACAAGAGAACACACCATTTGAGGAGTAAAAGACTTAATGAAAAAGACAGTAGTATAATGAATCAATTAGGTAAAAAATCGTTTTGTTAAGGTAAAATAGTCATGTACAGATTTTACAATATTTTCATTGATTTCGTCAGAACATCAGTAACTTCCACATAGTACAGATTGAATATTAAAACCATTTATGTAATAGAAACACTGCGATCGAATTGTATTAAACTTTGGACAGATAAATAGAAAATGAATGGCATCTTCATAATGATGGCCACAAGTGCAAGTAGACGTATTTTGAAGAAAACGGTCAAATTTATGTGCGTTTAAGTCACTACAGCCAAGTCTTAACTTACAATGAATTATTTGATTAAATCTATTACCAGTGTTTCTGAAGACATGATGTACGTTGGATGAGACATTTCGATCAAAGTGTTTCCTGAACATGGCAACGGAATCTGTTTCTTGTATCATTATCTAACTTGTTCCACTCCATCACAGAGGATGGTTAAAACGATTTTTTGATATGTTTCTGTACGACATAATGGTACTTGAAGCATATTACTAGATCTAGATCCATATGTGGATACAGAGGATATGTTTATTGGAATTAGATCTGATAAATACTTTGGAGTTTTATTATGGAACATTTTATGAAATACATACATTTGGTGGTTTTTACGACGTTCCCTTAATGATGAAAAACCAGTTTCATGGTAGATTTTGGAATGACAAACTCCTCTAACTGATCCACATATGGTTCTTAAAGCATCTAAGTGAAGTTTTTCTAACAATAACTCTTGAGTTTGTGTACAGTTATTCCAAATATAATCACAATAGTCAAAAAGTGGTAAAACAAATGAACTATACAGGGTTTGGAGGGTTTTCCTCTGAAGGCGGTATTTCAGACTTCTTAAACAATTGATCATAGGACTGACTTTAGAAATAATATCATCTATATGTATATTCCAGTGGCCATCACTTTGTAAAGTCAGCCCCAGATGTTTATGAGTGTCAACAGACTTTATCGGTATATCATTCATTATAAGATCTGGCATTGATGTTACTGTTTTCTTTCTAGAAAAAATGATAGATTCAGTTTTATTGGGATTAAAGTTTACTTTCCATGCCTGGGCCCATTTAGCTATTATTTCTAAATCATCGTTTAACATATTGGAAGATACCATAGGGTCATCAATTATCACATATAAGGATGTATCATCGGCAAATAATTTAATATTACACTGTATATCTTCAACAATATCATTGATATAAACCAAAAAGAGTAAAGGTCCTAGGACTGATCCCTGAGGGACGCCAGCTTCAATTGATTTAACATTTGACTTATACCCATTTATTACTGTAAACTGTTTTCTATTATTTAGATAACTTTCAAACCATAATAAATAGAATTCCACTAGCCCATAACTTATGCAAAAGACCCTTGTGCCAAACCCTATCGAACGCTTTACTTATATCGCAGAATACAGCGCGTACCTCCTTGCCACTATCCATCGCCTTAGCTATATAGTCATACAAATGAGTGAGCTGGTATGACGTAGAATCACCAGTCGTAAAACCTGACTGTAATGAAGTAATATTTCTATTATCTCGAAAAAAATTTGACACATATTTAAAAACACACTTCTCAAATACTTTTGAAAGACAACTAGTAAGTGAAACCGGTCGATAATTAGTATAATCATGAACATTATTTTTCTTATAAATTGGAACAACGGATGAACATTTCCATATATCTGGAAATTGAGAAGAGGACAAAGAAATATCAAACAGGTTACAAAGTGGAATAGACAATTGTTCAGCTAAACATTTTAAGACACGATTGCTAAGATCATCTGGACCAGTTGCTTTAGTGACATCAAGCGACAGTAAAATATCCCTTACTTCAACGCTTTGTAATCTTATATCAGTGAGACAATTTTCCACGTTAATATCAGAATATACATTAACATCATCAGAAGAACTGTTAACCGCTGCCATACTCACAAAGTAGTCATTAAAAATATTTGCTTTCTCAATATCATCTTCATAAACAACACCATTGTGTTCAATGTGTGGAAATATCTTAGCTTTATCTGTTTTCTTAAGATAATGTTTAACAATCCGCCACCAAGATTTACTACCATGTTCTGTAAGATGACAATGAGTATGTGCTATGGATCAGAGTATGTAAGTCACTTGTAAATATTAATCAAGACTTGTACTTTGGTTGCGTATATATACCCCCAGAGGGTTCGAGATATGTGCATCATGATGTATTTACAGAACTTGAGACATCAATCCTTAATCTTGCTTCAGTGAGCGATTACATTATTGTGTTTGGAGATTTTAACGCAAGGACTAGAAATTTGAGTGATTTTAGTGCATTTGATGAACACATTATAGATAAATTTGGACTAGACTTAAATGAACTGAATATTGAACTTAAGCCACAATTGGTTCTAGACGAACTGAACCTACCTCATGAGAGATCAACAAAGGATATAGATAGGACAAATAATTTTGGAGTCAAACTTATCGACATGTGTAAACATCTTAATTTACTAATATGTAATGGTCGTTTGGGAAAAGATCATAAGGTTGGTAAGGCAACCTGTAAAGACAGATCTGTGGTTGATTATGTTATAACTACTCCCCTCTGTCTATCACATTTTACAAATTTTGAAATCTTAGATTACTCACCCTTATTTTCTGATGTGCATTGCCCCGTAAAGTTCTCATTCAAGGCCACAATTCCCCAGACAGATATGCAAACACATCCAAAAGGCAATCCAGATAGAAATCCATTTGAAAGTAGAAAACCGAAACGATATGACTCTGATTTATCCTTCACATTTCAAAACAACATCAATCAAGGCAAGGTGTGTGAACTGATTGAGCGCGCACGTGCAGCGCGTGGATCACAGGTAAATGAACAGGTGATCAACAGCGTGACTCGTGATATCGGGAATGTGCTTATTGACGCAGCCTGTACAACATTTGGAGAAAAGAAATATACAAAATTAAATGCCATTCATTCAAAAAATACTGATAAGCCCTGGTTTGGTCAAGAATGCCGGAACAGTAGAAAATTATTCCAAAAGCCAAATATAAAGTTAAAAAATCAAATTCAGCTATTGATAGAGCACATTTTCGACTAATGTCAAAAACTATAAAAATGTTTAGATAAACACATACGAAACTATCAACATCAAATAAATGATCTATTCCGAAAGAATAAGAAGAGCTCGCCTAGAGAATATTGGAAAATGCTCAACAAAGCGCACGGTAAACAAACTGAAAATACCCCTGATGTTGACACTTTTTACAAATATTTTGTTGGAATAAGTGAGGAATTCGAACCAAACGAGGCTGATCTCGACGAGAAAATGACTGAGACATGTATTTTCAATACTGAGACCCTTAACTGCGACATTTCACGAGAAGAAATAAAACTTGCGGTAAAACAAATAAAAAGAAATAAAGCATCGGGCGTTGATTTAATCGAAAATGATTTTCTGATTGACTCAACAGATCTACTTATGCCTCTGTTTTTAGAACATTTCAACCTTGTACTATCATCGGGTATTCTACCGGAGTCGTGGGTTACTGGCGTTGTTAAGCCAATCTATAAAGGTAAAGGGTGTAAACTGGATCCCAACTCATACAGACCTATAACAATTTTAAGTTGCCTTGGTAAACTTTTTACAAGAGTGTTAAATAACAGACTGAATACATTTTTAGATACTAACAATATACTTAACCCAACACAGGCAGGCTTCAGACAAGGGTTCTCAACATGTGATAACATTTTTACTATGCAAATGATGATCCAAATACTAAAACTCTCTAAAAGAAACTATATACGGTATTTGTAGATTTCACTAAAGCATTTGATAAAGTCTGGAGAATTGGGTTGTGGCATAAACTAACAAAAACTGGGATAGATGGGAGATTTTTCACACTCATAAGAAATATGTATCACAACATAAAATCTAGGGTAATGATTGGAAATACCATATCAGATGAATTCCCATGTTACGAGGGTGTGCGACAAGGTGAAAACCTGTCGCCCCTTTTGTTCTCGATATACCTAAATGATCTTGAACAACACCTCCTTGATAGTAGTTGTACTGGTTTTAAATATGAAACGCAAACTAACAGCATCGACCTCTTATACCATTTTATTATATTGTTATATGCAGATGACGCTGTACTGTTCAGCGAAAATCCAAATGATTTACAAAAATCCCTGAATGTCTTCTTTCATTACTGTAAGCAATGGAAACTTAAAGTAAACTTATCTAAAAGGAAAGTTGTTATCTTTGGAAGCGGCCCCGCGAAATCTTCGAAACTCCACTTTACCTACGGAACTGAAACTATAAATATTGTAGATACATACGATTACCTTGGAATTAAATTCCATAGGAATGGGCGATTTGTCCAAGCAATTAAATCACTTACGGAAAGCGCCACCAAAGCAATGTATTGTCTTTTAAAGAAATCCAGGAATGTTAATTTACCTTTAGATTGCCTTTTCGATGCATTTGATGTTATGGTCGTTCCAATTCTATTGTATGGCTCAGAAATATGGGGACACGAGAACTTAGAAGTAATAGAAAGAATTCACTTAAAATTTCTGAAATTAGCTTCCGGTTTGAGAAATAGCACCCCAAGTTATATGCTTTACGGTGAATTTGGAAGAGAGCCTTTGAGTATTAAAATCTATAAGCGATTTATTTCACATTGGCATAAATTAGCCTCTGAGAACACATATTGGAAGCCATCCCAGATTATATATAACTGTGTTAACCACATCTGTGACAATACAAATAAAGTTCCATGGCTACGTTTTGTGAAATATATCCTTGATAACTGCGGTCTATCCTACGTGTTTCTAAATCCGTTTGTATGTTCTACGCCCTGGCTTGTCTCAATGGTCGAAAACACCTATAGAGCCCAGTTTTTCCAAAATTGGAAGTCAAATGTTGATTCTAGTTCCAAGGGGGATTATTATAAATATTTCAAAACTCAACCAATCTTAGAAAAATATCTTCTTCTTCCCCAAAATATATACTACCCAATTTTGAAGTTTAGAACATCTAACCATAAATTACCAACTGAGACAGGCCGATGGTTGGGCATTCCACGTGAAGACAGGCAATGTCCACTTTGTGAATCAAACGCTGTTGGAGACGAGTTTCACTACTTGTTTAGATGTGAAGCTTTTCTCCAATTCCGACGTCAGTCTCTGAACACTAAATACCTAGAATTTCCAAATTTGTCCATCTTTAAGAAACTCTTGTCTACTACCAGCATAAGCGACCTTAAAGGCCTTTCTAAATTACTGAACCATGTATTTAATGCATTTAAAAAATGAAATATTGTAATTATCTTATATCTTTCTATCGTGTAAGCTGCTGTCTTGTATATTATGTAAATGTATATACGTTTATCTCATGTACCGCCGTTGGCGGTTTCTAGAGAATAAAGAGTTTGAGTTTGAGTTTGAGACAACATTATCAAGTTTTTCAACATACAATGACTTACTTTTACGTATCTCTGAGATAAGCTTATTTCGACTTTTTCTAAATTTTTCCCAATCATTAGGCAAGTTACTACGTTTAGCCTTTCTATGAATTCTATTTTTCTTACGCATAAGTTTTCTTATAAATCCGTTCATCCACGGAGCATCATTTGGACGAATCACAACAGTTTTATTTGGAATATTTGATTTACATAAGTCTGTTAATGTATTAACAAATTTTTAAGCAATGGCATCAACATCATCATTTTGTGTAAGAAAATCCCAATTAACATCAGCCACATTTTGCCGAAAGGAATTTATATCAATATTATCGTAATTATAAATGAATCTTGAATAGGCTTCTTTCATCTGTTTAATAGATTTCAGCGACACGCTAACTGAACAATGGTCACTGCAGAATGGGGGAGCAACATCCGAGGAATTTACAATATCAGGACACGATACAAATATTAGGTCAATAAGTGTTCTCGATTGTTGAGTAATACGTGTCGCCTCATTTATCAGTTGCGTCATGCCATAAATTGTCTTAATACGTTCAATGTTAGGATCTATTCTATTCAACGAATTAGCATTGAAGTCCCCAAGTACTATAGTCTTAATATTAGTATCTATCGCTAAGTCTATTGATTCTTCAATCAGATTCCAGTAGTGGGAACTAGTATTTACACGATAAAACGTACCGACAACATAACTCTTGTTTTTACACGTGATCTGTGCCCACACTGCCTCTAGTCCTGGAAGTTGTAAGTCAGGCCTATGCTTACAGTAAATAAAGTCTTTCACATAAATTGCAACCCCACCTCCCCTAGTTTGTCTATCATTACGAAATGGCGGATGAAACCCAGGCATAAGAATGTCATAATTTGAAATACCATCATGCAACCAAGTTTCTGATATACATATAACATCATATTTATGAAGTTCTGCGTAAACTAAGTCTACTTTATCAGTAAGACTACAAACGTTAGTATGTACAATACTTAAATCTGAGTTAACTGGTCCCGGGTGGGGTCTTCTCGTTTATCCATCACATATTGTTCTAGGTGGACAAGTCACTGAAGCGGAATAATCCTCAAGACAATAGATGTCCCTGAAATTTTGTT
>NW_025766041.1:47500-73552 GCF_003918875.1 Haliotis rubra | reverse complement strand
CCCGTGGCCCGAATATCTGTACGGAAACACCATGCAGGGCGGATACAGCCTTTTGAGAAAGGGAGAGTGTGTGTGTGTGTGTGTGTGTGCGTGTGCAGGTGCAAGTGTGCACGCGCGCACACCATTGAGAAGTGGGTGACTCTTCATTCTCACCAAAGGCTTCAATGGTCACTCTAAGGTACCCCTCAGGATAAAGGGAGGTGCAGTGCAGCCCTGCACACACACACACACGCACGCACACACACACGCACGCACTCGCGCGCGCGCACACACACACACACACACACACACACACACACACACACACACACACTGGATCCGCCTATGCTGTGATCCCCAAACTCACTTGACAGCTTGTTAATTTTATAACACCGCAAAAGCATATGCGTCTTATAGTTTCTGCAGCTTGGTTCCAGTAATTTATTTTTTTCGTTGAGAAAGTAAATTATGTATTAAGATATACACCTCGACAGAGAGTGGATAAGATGATACGTTCATCAAATGTCTCCTTAGTCTCATCTACAGTAAAACATCCGGCTCCAAACATCTTCGTAATGTACTTCAGTCTTGTAAACTCCACATATTTAGAAATCAGTTGCCAGGAATAACAGCATTGTTATTAAGCATATAATTTAAAGACAACATATTTCATTGGCGGAATGTTTCGGTCGGACGCTTATTGTACTGCCTGGCGTCTTGGAGAGACGTCTAGATATTGACCGTATCTTACCTCTCTCTTTTAAACGTGTGACTTGGCCAGCTCATTTATTTCCTGTGATAAAACGCCTATACACTCTGGGTCGCAACATTTTACCTCTTGGTGCTGGTGCTCAATTAAGCAGTCAGGAGTTGCGTCCCTTCGATTAAGGCACACAGCAGAGAATTTCTTCCATTCCGTCACCACTCGCCCTCGCCCCGGGCCCAAGTATATCTCGATTGTCCCGGAATAACACGAGTTGGTCACGAAATGGAATTTCATCTTGTTGTTTATTCAGACGGTGCCAAATATCCTGGGGATTCTACGGTTCAGATAATTTAATGATTACAACCCAAGAAATATGTGATACATATTTCATGACTGTTTCATTTACCTGGTCTTGGTCCAGCTCTTTAGATGTGTTTGTCTGCCGGTGTTGTAAGCTGCCTGGTTTCACGGTGGGAGAACTGTTTCCATTCAAAATTGGCTTTGACAGCAGATGTCATGCTTTGTGTGATATCTAGCCAGGTGTTATCAACCATTACAGTGCTTTGCAGAATATGTTACTGGACATGATAAGTCCAATCTACGGCACTAAACGTTAATGATCGCTTCGGCTGTTTCCGCATACCCTCGAAAAACATTCAGTGACGCACGTTGTTCCGGTTGGTTGTTGTTTAACGCCGCACTCCAGCAATATTCCAGCAGGCGGCGGTCTTGTAAATATTCTAATCTGGACCAGAATAATCCGGTGATAAACAACATGAGCTACTGACCAAGTCGATCAGCGAGTCTGACCCACCTCGATCCCGTTAGTCGCCTCGTACGACGACAGGCATGGGTTACTGAAGACCAGTTCTAACCCGGATCTTCACGGGTACATTTTTTTACTGGTACCGCCACAGGATGTCCCTCAGGTACAGAGAAAATTGTCCCCGAGCCATAGGTAAGCATGACGGAAGCTTTACGAAACCGAGGTAAACTAGTCCGACAGTCAGTAGAGCGCTACGATCAGCTTTGTGAAACAAGTCCCAGATATATATGTAAAAGCGTACACAAGCTGTATGCATGTTCAACGAGGCAGCGTGTCACATGTGATAATATGATACAGGCGCCATCTGGTGTCAGTTATTGGTGGTTGCAGAACCTATGGGCAGTCAATAAAAGACGTAGGTCCCAGTATAGTAGTGGCATGTGCTGTACTGAATGTTCAGCCCATGAATGTATTGTGGAGGAGTGAGCTCAGTATGGTTTTGCGACGCTTTAGCAATATTCCAGCAATATGACGGTGGGGACACGCGTGAAATGGGCTTCACACATTGTAGCCATGGGGAATCGAACCCGGGTCTTTAGCGTGACGAGCGGATCGCTTTAACCATTAGGCTACCCACCACCTCTCGACATGTATATAGTAATTCTATCATTCTTTAAAGAGGCATGTGTAGACAAACGAACAGTATATGGATGCCATGCAGGTGTTAGAGGGGCTCAGTATGTTAATTTTAGTAATATGTTTAAGAAATTATCATTTAAACCATTAAATATTAAACCCTAGAGATTGACGTGCAAAAATCAAGGATTTCGACCAGAGACAACCATTTGAAGTGACTGTTTTTAAAAAAAGGGAAAATTCAATTGATGGACTAGATGTCAGTCTACCACCTGGCAGGTGAACGCAAGTGGGTTCAGCCAAGACAGTCATCTGTTAGAGCATCCCCTCCCGCCTCCTCTAATACGACCGCCACCGCATCCATGGGTAGCAGGGGCGTCTGAGATGAGAACGTTTATCTTGGTGGCGGCGTCCCCCTAGTCAAGCTGCAGGAGCGGTTAATGCATGCGTGAAGGTCGTCGCGTTGGTTGGTGGCCAATTACCAACGACCTGTCAACATCCGGAATTCAACGTGATCAAATTCGTCCAGTTTCCATCGACCTGACAATATTCGAATTCAACGTGATCAAATTGTCCAGTTTCCATCGACCTTTGGACAACATTCGGAATTCAACGTGATCAAATTGTCCAATTTCCAACTACCTGGCAACATCCGGAATTCAACGTGATCAAATTGTCCAGTTACCAGCTACCTGGCAGCATCCGGAATTAGCGTGATCAACTTGTCCAATTTCCAACGACCTGGCAGCATCAGGGAATTCAACGTGATCAAATTGTCCGAATTTTCCAGCGACCTGACAGCATCTGGAATTCAACGTAATCAAATTGTCCGCGTTACGGGGTTGGCTAATATTTTTGGATTCAACGTGATCAAATCGTTGACTGCCCAGATAATGTGACGGCCCTAATATTCCACACGATCGAGCTATAAGTGCAGCGTAATAGGGAAGACTAATTAGGCTATAAATTACCCAGAGATCTGGACGGTCTCAACGATTCCGCATTGATCAGAGCTCATATGTTATCGACAATCTGACGGCCGCAAAGGATACATGATCAGAGCTGTCCGGTTGTAGTCATTGGCCTCATGTCGCTCATGGATTCGACTCTCATCGTGCCTATGGTGAAACCACACATGTATCACATAAGTTCTTCGTTGTGGGACAGGGACTGACGTCCTAGAAACTCTCAGGAGTCGAAGCTGCAAACGGTCATTATCGCCCAAGGACTCTTCGGAGGCTCAAAGTAGCTTTGTCAGAACAACCTGATCCCACACCTTGGTGATAAGTGCAGAAATCAGGGACAAAGTTTGGTAGCAATGCTAAACTGGATGAGCTGTTTTCCAGCTCCGTGGCAATATGATCTGCCTATACAACACCGGTTTGATTTGGGCCATAGCTTAACGTTGCACTTGACCGGAAATAGAACGGTGACAATCTCTGTCTGGATCTTTGTGATCCGCCGAAACGTCTGAATATCTTTCAATAACAGATAATTAATGAGTGGAAAAACAATAGCTAAGTAAACATCAGAGTTCTTGCTGTGTAGATTACACTAAATGAAATATCATGTGCGAAGACATCGTCTGATTCAATCTTAAGCACATTTCCATTCAGATAATACAAACTATATTAGTGGACTCAAACAATAGAGAATAATGTGATTTTATCTTATCCGGTGGAATACTGTTTAAAGGTAAACACACAGCGACATATAGCATTACGCATGAATCCCCAAGTTATTGTCCCCTGACCAAGTTTATTGAAAGAAAGAAAGTTAGGATATGTTCACTCCACTCTACATGTAACCACCTTTCACTCCATTTGATGTACACAAGTACATACGACCATAACACACAGTCCCCGTGGATACCACACACACCAGCCAACATGTCGGTATGTTTCTAACAAGCTGTCCTGACTCTGTCAGATGGATGACTCTGTGTGATGAGTAGTCTGTCACCAGGATAAATGCTCTGTGCTGGTACTTGTCAGGATACCACGTGGATTCATCAGTGCTGTGTTTCCTGTAGGTCTGTAGTTGAACACCACATCTCCCTCGAGGGTCCAGACACACGACACACTTGGTTCCCTAGTCAAGACACCAGGATGTTTCCCTGTCCTCGTGGTGGCCAGAGGAAGTAGGGATATTTTAAGATGTCTCCACCTCTGTGGTAGAGAAAAACGGCTCTCAACACTGTCCCGACATATCCAGGATATCAACACAGGAGGGGACTCGGAACCTTGCTGCCTTTACTAGTGTTGATGGTGTCGTGAGACGTTATACCCCAGCAGTACCTCGTTTGCTGGTTGTGATGGTCGACAGCACCAGGTCAGGGTTCACTTCAACTGTTACAATCTGACTGAGTATCCGGCACAGTGACAGCCACCTGGTTGTGTTTCAGCCTTGTGATACCACATGGACTACGTTCCAGACTGAGCTTGCTGTCACCTGGCTGACTGTTCCTGTGAATTGTAGAAGGACTTTGACACTGTTAAGTTGTTGTAGTCTGTAACTCACCACTGTTCGCTGTACCATTCAATCTCTAGCATTGTTACGTCACGGGAATATCCCTTCATCTTCATCTCCTGCTACTGTCGCTGCAATTGTGTCCTGTAAATACAGGGAGCAGCCTTCAGGTCCAGCAGCACTGCGTTCTACTACTTGGACGTGTATCTCGCCCAGATAGAGATCTCTTCCAGTGCTCTACTCAGCTTGTCTGTGTCCCAATGTCTGAATGTTATCCTGTCTATTCTTCCCTTCTCCCTTCCACCTCCTACGACTCCGACGAAGCCTCCACATCACCGGCCTCACATCCCTGATACATCTCTTATACAATATCCATGTCACTCTAGATTGTAGAGCCTGGTCTTATCAGGGCTCAGTCTGTTGTTGGTACATCTGTACTGACATCGCACCTGGACTTTTATGTCTGCCTTCCAGTTGCCCAATGTGTCTGTCAGACATGTCTTTCAGTTCAGACAGAAGTTTCCGTTTCCTTGTCTTTGATCGCACTCTATTGCTGTGAGACTTTGCAGACTTGGATCTTCGATTCTGTTTGTACATAACAAGCCAATTCTTCATCGACTTTGCAGGTTTGTTTTTCAAATATGTAAGTTTCTATCTCTAGAGTGTTTCTTTTAACAAAATCTCTTTATTCTTTCTCAGCTCGGTTTTTCATTGCAGGAATTCTCTGATTCAATTTCAACAACAACCATGTCACATTTCCTGTGATGGATAATGCAGCATGTTTGACAAACAGCTGTTTTACAATCTTTGCAAAGATATTTGATATTCTCGTCCTTGTGAACTTTTACACATGACCTTTCTTTAACCCTTGACCTTTGTCTTCTCCAGACAGATCAACTACATCATGGTGACGGGTAGAGGGGGATTCGTTGGTGCACCCGTATACATCGTTCACATAGTGTCGTCACAAACAGAACAATCCAAGACGTAGTTGGAGTTGTCTCCTTCCTCCTTTCAATAACTGGCCAGAAAGTCGTATCTGAAATAGTTATGCATTCATTCATTATGGAGTTGTTTAACTTGTGATATCACCATGCATTATAGTACTTCGTGTGTTGCATCATGTAAGTGACTCACATGAAGATATATAGAAAATCAGATATATATATACCAGTCTCAGGTTGATATGTTATATAGTTACTATTGGATTTGTTCCACTGGTAAGCGATACATGGCCCTCAAGTCATGTTATCTCTAGCACTCTGTTATTCGTTAAGCATACGTACACCGCAGGATTATATTTTCAAACACAAAACGTTCAAATAACATTGTCAGTGGTTTTAGATAGTTCACAGAAACAACGAACTATCTTCTCAACATCGCACACATTCTTAAATCGCAAAATGCAATTAAGTGTGTAGATAACTGTTTAGAAAGAACACGTATACCGATACAACCCACAAACACTCACCTTTAGTGATCCGGGGCCAAACGAGTCCAACAGTCCCTGGATGACAAAGATAGGCTTGACGTCATCCGCCCACTCCTCCACTGGTCTCGAGGGTCTGACACCTTTCGTCATCTTCCTGCAGAATGGACACAGGAGGACTTGGCACTGAGGCTTCTGGTCTGGTTTTGGTGTAGTTGACGACACATTTCCGACAGAAGGTGTGATTACACACAAGCGTACAGGGCTTGTCAAACACCTCTGTACATATGGTACATGTAAGGGAAGATGTTCTGTCAACTTCTGGGAGGTCGCCATCTCTCCTACCAAAAGATCAAATAACCAGACATATTATAATACATGCAACCATCAACCCAAGCCAAATATCATCTTTTACAATAAACAACGACTTTATCTGTGTGGTCTTTATTTAGTGTCCTTTCGGAAACAGGCAAAGCTATTTTGTACCCACACCCTTCCGCACGTTTGGAATCAGCCAGTTCGGCAAAACGTGAACCAATATCTGAACGAAAAAATAACCTTCAAATTGACTGTACATGTCTCATGTTGCTCCTAATCACTGTACACACATTGATGGGTGTCTTCCTACCACTGTTTTCATTAGTGACTTCCAATCAATTTATATCCAGTCAATGTCTATCCTTCTCTTTGTATGTCTATACCAATCCATTGCATGGACATCACCACTTAATCCCTCTGAACTCTGTACATCTCAGTCCAAAATAAAAATCATCCCTGTATTTTATCAAATACTGATATAGGCATCCAAGACGTTGGTGAGTCAAAATGAAACATATAACTTTATGGATGACAGCTTCTTTGATTTATTTCATAGAGCGACGTTTCGATGTAGATTCTTGACATCGTTATCAAACTAAAGGAGTACCGTACTTGCATTTTATCAGCAAGATATTCACAAGGAGGGACGTGACTTTCTGCAATTACATTTTCCATTCTGTGTTAGTGAGCCCCGTTTTGAATAGCGATGTCCTGATATTAGTACTAATCCCGTAACTGTCGAAGTACCTCACACTACACAATAACGATGTCCTGACATTAGCACTAATACGGCAACCGTTTCAAGTAGTCATACTACACAATAACGATGTCCTGACATTAGCACTAATACGGCAACCGCTTCAAGTAGTCATACTACACAATAACGATGTCCTGACATTACAGCACTAATACGATAACTGTCGGCAATTACACACTACACAATAACGATGTCCCCTGACATTAGCACTAATACGGTTAACTGTCGAAGTACTCACACTACAATAATAACGTGATGTCCTGACATTACAGCACTAATACGATAACTTTGTCGAGGTACTCACACTGGCTAATAATAACGATATCTCTGACATTAGCACTAATACGGCAACCGTTTCAAGTAGTCATACTACACAATAACGATGTCCTGACATTAGCACTAATAATACGGTAACTGTCGAAGTACTCACGCGGCACAATAACGATGTCCTGGACATTAGCACTAATACGGTAACTGTCGAAGTACTTTCACACTACACAATAACGATGTCCCGGACATTAGCACTAATACGATAACTGTCGAGCTACTCACACATACACAATACAACGATATCCTGACATTAGCACTAATAATGCGGCAACCGTTTCGCAGTGGTCATACTACAATAACGATGTCAGCGACGTTAGCACTAATACGCAACCGTTCGCAGTAGTCATACTACACAATAACGATGTCATGACATTAGCACTAATACGGTAACTGTCGAAATACTCATACTACACAATAACGATGTCCTGGCATTAGCACCAATACGGTAACTTCTGTCGAAGTACTCACACTACACAATAACGATGTCCTGACATTAGCACTAATACGGCAACCGTTTCTAAGTAGTCATACTACCAAATAACGATGTCCCGGCATTAGCACTAATACGGTAACTGCTGAAGTACTCACACTACATAATAACGATGTCCTGACATAAGCATTAATACGGCAACCGTTTCAAGTAGTCATACTACACAATAACGATGTCCTGACAATTCAACTACGGGCAACTGTCGAAGTACCCACACTACACAATAACCCATGTCCTGACATTAGCATTAATACAGCAACCGTTTCGCGGTAGTCATACTACACAATAACGATGTCCCGACATTACAGCACTAATACGGTAACTGTCGAGCACTCACACTACACAACAACGATGTCCTGGCATTTCAGTTAAGACTAATACGGTAACTGTCGGAAGTACTCATACTACACAATAACGATGTCCTGACATTAGCACTAATACGGGTAACTGTCAAGCTACTCACACTACACAATAACGATGTCCTGACATTAGCACTAATACGGCAACCGTTTCAAATAGTCATACTACACCAATAACGATGTCCCGACATTAGCACTAATACGGTAACTGTCGAAGTACTCACACTACACAACAACGATGTCCTGGCATTAGAAGCACTATCACGGGTAACCGTCCGAGTACTCATACTACACAATAACGATGTCCTGACATTAGCTCTAATACGACAACCGTTTCAAGTAGTCATACCACACAATAACGATGTCCTGGCATTAGCACTAATACGGTAACTGTCGAAGTAGCACTCACACTACAATAATAACGATGTCCTGACATTAGCACTAATACGGCAACCGTTTCAAGTAGTCATACTACAATACCAACGATGTCCCGGCATTAGCTAGCACTAATACGGTAACTGTCGAAGTACCTCACACTACACAATAACGATGTCCTGACATTAGCACTAATACGGCAACCGTTTCGAAGTAGTCATACTACACAATAACGATGTCCTGGCATTAGCACTAATACGGTAACTGTCGAAGTACTCATACTACACAATAACAATGTCCTGACATTAGCACTCAATACGGTAACTGTCGAAGTACTCACACTAAACAATAACGATGTCCAGACATTAGCACTAATACGACAACCGCTCTCAAGCAGTCATACTACACAATAACGATGTCCTGACATTAGCACTAATACGGTAACTGTCGAAGTACTCACACTACACAATAACGATGTCCTGACATTAGCACTACTATTACGGCAACCGTTTCCATAGTAGTCATACTACACAATAACGATGTCCCGACATTAGCACTAATACGGTAACTGTCGAAGTACTCACACTACACAACAACGATGTCCTGGCATTAGCACTATCACGGGCGTAACTGTCGAGTACTCATACTTACACAATAACGATGTCCTGACATTAGCTCTAATATCGACAACCTGCTCAAGTAGTCATACTATACAATAACGATGTCCTGGCATTAGCACTAATACGGTAACTGTCGAAGTACTCACACTACACAATAACGATGTCCTGACATTAGCACTAATACGGCAACCGTGCTCAAGTAGTCATATACACAATAACGATGTCCTGACATTAGCACTAATACGGTAACTGTCGTCGAAGTACTCACACTGCTAATAATAACGATGTCCTGACATTAGCACTAATATTACGGCAACCGCTTCAAGTAGTCATCACTCACACAATAACGATGTCCCGGCATTAGCACTAATACGTAACTGTCGAAGTACTCATACGCACACAATAACAATGTCCTGACATTAGCACTAATACGGTAACCGTCGAAGCACTCACGCTAAACAATAACGATGTCCGAACATTAGCACTATCATCGACCAACCGCTTTCAAGCAGTCATACCTACACAATAATCTATGTCCTGACATTAAAGACTAATACGATAACTGTCGAAGTACCCACACTGTACCAAATAACGATGTCCTGATATTAGCAATAATGTGCGATAACTGTCCAAGTACTCACACTACACAATAACGAAGTCTGACATTAGCACTAATACGGTAACTGTCGAAGTACTCACACTACACAATAACGATGTCCTGACATTAGCAATAATACGATAACCGTCGAGGTACTCACACTACACAATAACGATGTCCTGACATTAGCACTAATACGTGACCGTTTCAAAGTAGTCATACTACAATAACGATGTCCTGACATTAGCACTAATACGGTAACTGTCGAAGTACTTCATACTTTACACAATAACGATGTCCTGACATTAGCACTAATACGACAACCGTTTCAAGTAGTCATACTACACAATAACGATGTCCTGGCATTAGCACTAATGCGGTAACTGTCGAGAAGTACTCACACTACACAATAACGATGTCCTGACATTAGCACTAATACGGCAACCGTTTCAAGTAGTCATACTACACAATAACGATGTCCTGACATTAGCACTAATACGGTAACTTTCGAAGTACTCACACTACACAATAACGATGTCCTGACTTTAGCACTAATACGACAACCGTTTCAAGTAGTCATACTACACAATAACGATGTCCTGACATTAGCACTAATACGGCAACCGTTTCAAGTAGTCATACTACACAATAACGATGTCCTGACATTAGCACTCATACGACAACCGTTTGAAGTAGTCATACTACACAATAATGATGTCCTGACATTAGCACTAATACGGCAACCGTTTCAAGTAGTCATACTACACAATAACGATGTCCTGACATTAGCACTAATACGATAACTGTCGAAGTACTCACACTAAACAATAACGATGTCCTGACTTTAGCACTAATACGACAACCGTTTCAAGTAGTCATACTACACAATAACGATGTCCTGGCATTAGCACTAATACGGTAACTGTCGAAGTACTCACACTACACAATAACGATGTCCTGACATTAGCACTAATCACGACAGCCGTTTCAAGTAGTCATACTACACAATAACGATGTCCTGGCATTAGCACTAATCACGGTGCACTGTCGTCAAGTACTCACACTACACAATAACAATGTCCTGACATTAGCACTAATACGGTAACTGTCGAGTACTCACACTACACAATAACGATGTCCAGACATTAGGCACTAATCACGACAACCGTTTCAAGTAGTCATACTACACAATAACGATGTCCTGACATTAGCACTAATACGATAACTGTCGGTATTACCCACACTGCACAATAACGATGTCCTGACATTAGCAATAATACGATAACTGTCCAAGTACTCACACTACACAATAACGAAGTCCTGACATTAGCACTAATACGGTAACTGTCGAAGTACTCACACTACACAATAACGATGTCCCGACATTAGCAATAATAATGATAATTGTCGAGGTATCACACTACACAATAACGATGTCATGACATTAGCACTAATACGGCGACCGTTTCAAGTAGTCATATACTACACAATAACGATGTCCTGACATTAGCACTAATACGGTAACTTTCGAAGTACTCACACTACACAATAACGATGTCCTGACTTTAGCACTAATACGACAACCGCTTTCAAAGTAGTCATACTACACAATAACGATGTCCTGACATTAGCACTAATATACGCAACCGCTTTCAAGTAGTCATACTACGCAATAACGATATGTCCTGACATTAGCACTCATACGACAACCGTTTGAGTAGTCATACTACAATAATGATGTCCTGACATTAGCAATTAATACGACAACCGCTTCCAGTAGTCATGCTACACAATAACGATGTCCTGACATTAGCACTAATACGATAACTGTCGAGCAATACTCACACCACACAATAACGATGTCCTGACTTTAGCACTAATACGACAACCGTTTCCAAGTAGTCATACTACACAATAACGATGTCCTGGCATTAGCACTAATACGGTGACTGTCTAAGGTACTCACACTACACAATAACGATGTCCCTGACATTAGCACTAATACGGCAACCGTTTCAAGTAGTCATACTATACACAATAACGATGTCCCGGCATTAGCACGCTAATACGGTAACTGTCGAGTACTCACACTACAATAATAACAATGTCCTGACATTGGCACTAATACGGTAACTGTCGGAGGTACTCACACTACACAATAACGATGTCCAGACATTAGCACTAATGCGACAACCGTTTCAAGTAGTCATACTACAACAATAACGATGTCCTGACATTGAAGCACTAATACGATAACTGTCGAAGTACCCACACTGCGCACAATAACGATGTCCCGACATTAGCAACAATAATCGATAACTGTCCAAGTACTCACACTACACAATAACGAAGTCCTGACATTAGCACTAATACGGTAACTGTCGAAGTACTCACACTACACAATAACGATGTCCTGACATTAGCAATAATACGATAACTGTCAGAGGTACTCACACTACACAATAACGATGTCATGACATTAGCACTACTAATACGGCGACCGTTTCAAGTAGTCATCATACTACACAATAACGATGTCCTGACATTAGCACTAATACGACTGACCGTTTCAAGTGCAGTCATACTACACAATAACGATGTCCTGGCATTAGCACTTCAATGCGTAACTGTCGAAGTACTCACACTACACAATAACGATGTCCTGACATTAGCACTAATCGGCAACCGTTTCAAGTAGTCATATTACACAATAACGATGTCCTGACATTAGCACTAATACGGTAACTGTCGAAGTACTCATACTACACAATAACGATGTCCTGACATTAGCACTAATACGACAACCGTTTCAAGTAGTCATACTACACAATAACGATGTCCTGGCATTAGCACTAATACGGTAACTGTCGAAGTACTCACACTACAATAATAACGATGTCCTGACATTAGCACTAATCGGCAACCGTTTCAAGTAGTCATACTACACAATAACGATGTCCTGGCATTAGCACTAATCACGTGAACTGTCGTAGTAATCACACTACACAATAACAATGTCCTGACATTAGCACTAATACGGTAACTGTCGAAGTACTCACACTACACAATAACGATGTCCAGACATTAGCACTAATACGACAACCGTTTCAAGTAGTCATACTACACAATAACGATGTCCTGACATTAGCACTAATACGATAACTGTCGGTACCCACACTGCACAATAACGATGTCCTGACATTAGCAATAATACGATAACTGTCAAGTACTACTCACACTACACAATAACGAAGTCCTGACATTAGCACTAATACGTAACTGTCGAAGTACTCACACTACACAATAACGATGTCCTGACATTAGCAATAATACGATAACTGTCGAGGTACTCACACTACACAATAACGATGTCCTGACATTAGCACTAATACGGCGACCGTTTCAAGTAGTCATACTACACAATAACGTGATGTCCTGACATTAGCACTAATACGGTAAATGTCGGCACTCATACTACACAATAACGATGTCCTGACATTAGCACTAATACGACAACCGTTTCAAGTAGTCATACTAAACAATAACGATGTCCTGGCATTAGCACTAATCGCGTAACTGTCGGCAATTTCACACTACACAATAACGATGTCCTGACATTAGCACTAATACGGCAACCGTTTCAAGTAGTCATACTACACAATAACGATGTCCTGACATTAGCACTAATACGGTAACTGTCGGCACTCACACTACAATAATAACGATGTCCTGACTTTAGCACTAATACGACAACCGTTTCAAGTAGTCATACTACACAATAACGATGTCCTGGCATTAGCACTAATACGGTAACTGTCGAAGTACTCACACTACACAATAACGATGTCCTGACATTAGCACTAATACGGCAACCGTTTCAAGTAGTCATACTACACAATAACGATGTCCTGACATTAGCACTCATACGACAACCGTTTCAAGTAGTCATACTACACAATAACGATGTCCTGACATTAGCACTAATAATGCAACTGCCTCAATGTACTCACACTGCACAATAACGATGTCCTGACTTTAGCACTAATACGAACGCCGTTTCAAGTAGTCATACTACACAATAACGATGTCCTGGCATTAGCACTAATACGGTAAATGTCGAAGTACTCATACTACACAATAACGATGTCCTGACATTAGCACAAATACGGTAACTGTCGAAGTACTCATACTACACAATAACGATGTCCTGACATTAGCACTAATACGGCAACCGTTTCAAGTAGTCATACTACACAATAACGATGTCCTGACATTAGCACAAATACGGTAACTGTCGAAGTACTCATACTACACAATAACGATGTCCTGACATTAGCACAAATATGGTAACTGTCGAAGTACTCATACTACACAATAACGATGTCCTGACATTAGCACAAATACGGTAACTGTCGAAGTACTCATACTACACAATAACGATGTCCTGACATTAGCACAAATACGGTAACTGTCGAAGTACTCATACTACACAATAACGATGTCCTGACATTAGCACAAATACGGTAACTGTCGAAGTACTCATACTACACAATAACGATGTCCTGACATTAGCACAAATACGGTAACTGTCGAAGTACTCATACTACACAATAACGATGTCCTGACATTAGCACAAATACGGTAACTGTCGAAGTACTCATACTACACAATAACGATGTCCTGACATTAGCACTAATAACGGTAACTGTCGAAGTACTCACACTACACAATAACGATGTCCTGGCATTAGCACTAATAACGGTAACTGTCGAAGTACTCACACTACACAATAACGATGTCCTGACATTAGCACTAATAACGGTAACTGTCGAAGTACTCACACTACACAATAACGATGTCCTGACATTAGCACTAATACGGTAACTGTCGAAGTACTCACACTACACAATAACGATGTCCTGACATTAGCACTAATACGGTAACTGTCGAAGTACTCACACTACACAATAACGAGTGTGACATTAGCACTAATACGATAACTGTTGATGATGTCAAATTACCCGCCCTTGGTTTTCATTGACCAGTTTAACTTGCTGCGAGAGTAGCCACACATACCGTCATATGGGTGAGTGTTTCAGTGTTGAATATCTTGACAACTCTATCCTAATCCAAGGGACTTGATCTGATGTGGTTGATATCGACAACCCAATACCGAAGCTGGGTCCCGATCCACAGAGAGTTTGTAACGTTACGACCTGTCGTAACTCTATAGTTTACCATTGACTTATGAATGTCGTAGCGCTACGAACGTTTTGAGGATCAGGGCCCAGGTTTGTAACTCGCACTCTGTCAGGTACGTTGTTGTTGTTGTTGTTGTTGTTGTTGTTGTTTTGTTGTTGTTGTTGTTTTTGTGGTGGTGGTGTTGGTGTTGGTGTTGGTGTTGGTGTTGTTAAATAGCTGGTAATAGCAATTATGGAATTATGCTTATTTCAGGGTATAGCTCATCGGACAAAATAGGCGCTCTATGGAGTCCCTCTTCAAGTGGCGGCCAGGGCACGTGCCATACTTGCCATACCTCAGGTGGGCCACTGTGTTCTGTGAGCAGCTTGTCAGTGGTGTTTATCAACTCGTCGTCACCAAGCTTACAACACGAAATATCTGCAGTTATGAACCGTGTGCAGCGTGTCGATCACCTGACAGAGTTACATGGCGACACCCGCTCATTATCATATCGAAAGTAGGAGACGTTAAGTTCGGGTTCCTCTACATTAGATCTAGAGTGATATGGTTATGTAGACATATTTTACCATACTTTGTGCTCTAGCATTTATCAGAGATCACTTCATTAATAACTTCAACATACATACATGATGCATACATCCACATACATCGGGACAGATCTCAGTATTGAAGTCACGAGGCCGATCAAGGAAGTAATGAAAGTAGACACTCCATAAACCATGCTCAGTCTAAATATTGCAGTATGTTAGGTGCCCGGATTTGAGAATGTGCCTGGAGATGACCTAACAGTTACATGAACCATTGTAGTGTTACCTGTACACAGCAGGACAGGTGTGTAGCGTTATAACTGGAATAGACGCAGCCCCTGTGACAACACACTTACCTGAGACAGCCAGGCAACCGGTGTAGAGGGAAACTGAGCACCAGGCGAGATAGATCCCGGAGTGGGCGGAGTCTGCTTATGAAAACATTGACAACGGCACGAATGTTCATCAAAGAAAATGATCATGGTGACTATCTCGGGTACTTCATTCAACTGCATTTATTATTCCTCCTAGGCATATACATATGCTGGCATTAGTAGATCTCATCGAAGAGGGATTTTGTGTGTTGTAAATGCTCTGATTGCAAGAAGGTTACAAGCAGACCCACATACTGTTCAGTGCAACGCGGGGAGTCATTGCAGTCTTGTACACTCAAGCAGCGGGAAATTGTTGGTGTGGTGAATCAAGTCAGAAATATGGGGCGGGAAAAGACACATTGTGCACATATAACATGATATACACATGTCAATGCCCGATAACTGGACACTCTGTTGTACTGCCCTCTACCACCATGTTTACAGGTGAAGTACCCGTCCCGGACACTCTGTTGTACTGCCCTTTGACTCCCACTTATACCACAATGTTAACAGGTGAAGTACCCGTCCACGGACACTTTTGTACTGCCCTGTGCCTCCTACTTTATACCACAATGTTAACAGGTGAAGTACCCGTCATTGGACACCGTTATACTACCCTGAGCCGTCCACTTATACCACAGTGTTAGCAGGTGAAGTACCCGTCCTCGGACACTTTTGTACTGCCTTGTGCCTTCCACTTATACCACCATGTTAACAGGTGAAGTACCCGTCCTCGGACACTGTTATACTGCCCTGTGCCTCCCACTTTATACCACAATGTTAACAGGTGTTTTATCAGTCCTCTGACACTTTTGTACTGCCCTGTGCCTTCCACTTATACCACAATGTTAACAGGTGAATTATCCGTTCTTGGACACTCTGTTGTACGGCCATGTGCCTCCAACTTACACCACCATGTTAACAGGTGAAGTACCCGTCCTCGGACACTTTTGTACTGCCCTGTGCCTCCCACTTTATACCACAATGTTAACAGGTGAATTATCCGTTCTTGGACACTCTGTTGTACGGCCATGTGCCTCCAACTTACACCACCATGTTAACAGGTGAAGTACCCGTCCTCGGACACTTTTGTACTGCCCTGTGCCTCCCACTTTATACCACAATGTTAACAGGTGAAGTACCCGTCCTCGGATACTTTTGTACTGCCCTGTGCCTTCCACTTATACCACAATGTTAACAGGTGAAGTACCCATCCTCGGACACTTTTGTACTGCCCTGTGCCTCCCACTTTATACCACAATGTTAACAGGTGAAGTACCCGTCCTCTGACACTTTTGTACTGCCCTGTGCCGTCCACTTTATAACACAATGTTAACAGGTGAAGTACCCGTCCTCGGACACTGTTATACTGCCCTGTGCCTCCCACTTTATACCACAATGTTAACAGGTGTTTTATCAGTCCTCTGACACTTTTGTACTGCCCTGTGCCTCCCACTTTATACCACAATGTTAACAGGTGAAGTACCCGTCCTCGGACACTTTTGTACTTCCCTGTGCCTCCCACTTTATACCACAATGATAACAGGTGAAGTACCCGTCCTCGGACACTTTTGTACTGCCCTGTGCCGTCCACTTATACCACAATGTTAACAGGTGAAGTACCCGTCATTGGACACCGTTATACTACCCTGAGCCGTCCGCTTATACCACAGTGTTAGCAGGTGAAGTACCCGTCCTCGGACACTTTTGTACTGCCCTGTGCCTTCCACTTATACCACCATGTTAACAGGTGAAGTACCCGTCCTCGGACACTTTTATACTGCCCTGTGCCTCCCACTTTATACCACAATGTTAACAGGTGTTTTATCAGTCCTCTGACACTTTTGTACTGCCCTGTGCCTCCCACTTTATACCACAATGTTAACAGGTGAAGTACCCGTCCTCTGACACTTTTGTACTGCCCTGTGCCTCCCACTTTATACCACAATGTTAACAGGTGAAGTACCCGTCCTCGGACACTTTTGTACTGCCCTGTGCCTCCCACTTTATACCACAATGTTAACAGGTGAAGTACCCGTCCTCGGACACTTTTGTTCTGCCCTGTGCCTCCCACTTTATTCCACAATGTTAACAGGTGAAGTACCCGTCATTGGACACCGTTATACTACCCTGAGCCGTCCACTTATACCACAGTGTTAGCAGGTGAAGTACCCGTCCCGGATACCCTGTTTTACTGCCATGTGCCTCCCACTTTATACCACCATGTTAACAGGTGAATTATCCGTCCTCGGACACTCTGTTGTACTGCCCTGTGCCTCCAACTTTATACCACAATGTTAACAGGTGAAGTACCCGCCCCGGACACTCTGTTATACTGCCCTGTGCCTTCCACATATACCACCATGTTAACAGTTCAAGTACACGTCCTCGGACACTCTGTTGTACTGCCCTGTGCCTCCAAATATACCACCATTTTAACAGGTGAAGTACCCGTCCTCTGACACTTTTGTACTGCCCTGTGCCTTCCACTTTATACCACAATGTTAACAGGTGAAGTACCCGTCCCGGACACTTTTGTACTGCCCTGTGCCTCCCACTTTATACCACAATGTTAACAGGTGAAGTACCCGTCCTCTGACACTTTTGTTCTGCCCTGTGCCTCCCACTTTATTCCACAATGTTAACAGGTGAAGTACCCGTCATTGGACACGGTTATACTACCCTGAGCCGTCCACTTATACCACAGTGTTAGCAGGTGAAGTACCCGTCCCGGATACCCTGTTTTACTGCCATGTGCCTCCCACTTTATACCACCATGTTAACAGGTGAATTATCCGTCCTCGGACACTCTGTTGTACTGCCCTGTGCCTCCAACTTTATACCACAATGTTAACAGGTGAAGTACCCGCCCCGGACACTCTGTTATACTGCCCTGTGCCTTCCACATATACCACCATGTTAACAGTTCAAGTACACGTCCTCGGACACTCTGTTGTACTGCCCTGTGCCTCCAAATATACCACCATTTTAACAGGTGAAGTACCCGTCCTCTGACACTTTTGTACTGCCCTGTGCCTTCCACTTATACCACCATTTTAACAGGTGAAGTACTCGTCCTCGGACACTTTTGTACTGCCCTGTGCCTTCCACTTATACCACCATGTTAACAGGTGAAGTACCCGTCCCGGACACTTTTGTTCTGCCCTGTGCCTCCCACTTTATACCTCCATGTTAACAAGTGAATTATCCGCCCTCGGACACTCTGTTGTACTGCCCTGTGCCTCCCACTTATACCACCATGTTAACAGGTGAATTATCCGTCCATGGACACTTTTGTACTGCCATGTGCCTCCCCCTTTCTACCACAATGTTAACAGGTGAAGTACCCGTCACGGATACTCTGTTTTACTTATTGCTTACTTACTGTTATTTATTATTATTAACGGTCTGACAGCATCTAGAATTCAGGTGATCAAAATGTCCTCTGTGATAGGCAGCATAGACATCATATTTCATTGGCGCAATGTTTCGGTTTTGGTTTCGGTTTTGGTTTCGGTTCGTCTAGAGAGACGTCTAGATATTGACCGTATCTACTTTCAGTTTTTAAACGTTGACTTGGCTAGCTCATTTATTCCCTGTGATAGATCGCCTTTATACTTTGGGTCGCAACACGTTGTACTTGGTATTGGAAAGCAATAAGGTAGTCAGAGTTGCGTCCCTTCGATTATGCTCACAGCTGAGGAATTTCGTTGTGTTCTTTATTCAGACGGTGCCAATATCCCGGGGGGATTCTACCGTTCAGATAATTTAATGATTACAACCCATGAAATATGTGATACATATTTCATGACTGTTTATTTACCTGGTCCTGGTCCAGTTTTAGATGTGTTTGTCTGCCGGTGTGTTGAGCTGCCTGGTTTCACGGGGAGAACTGTTTTCCTTTCAAAATTGGCTTTGACAGCAGATGTCGCTTGTGTGATATCTAACTAGGCGTTATCAACCATTACAGTGCTTTGCAGAATATACGTTAATGGACATGACAGTCCAATGACGGCACTAAACGTTAATGACGCTTCGACTGTTTCCGCCATACCTCGAAAAAACATTCGTGACGCACGTTGTTCCGGTTGGTTGTTGCTTAACGGCACACTCAGCAATATTCCAGCAGGCAACGGTCTGTAAATATTCGAATCTGGACCAGACAGTCCAGTGATAAACAACACAAAATACATGGAATTATCATGAAACGGCCCTCCCATTAACCTTAACGACGGGCCACTATCAGTTCTGTTGTAAAGTGACGTCAGAGTGGGTGTGTGGCTTACTATTCATTCGACATAATTTAATTGGCTTTCGACTGGCAGATATTCTGGGTCAAACAAGTCAAAGAAACCCGAATTCCCGCTTTAAATAGCGGTTATATTGGCTTTCTTGTTGGTTGTTTGCACTATTAAGGATATTGATGGACCAAAACCGAACACTGACATAATTTGACATGTTGCAGGCTATGGTCTTGTCAAAGGCCAAGGTCGAATATCGTCGCTTTCTGTTGAATATTTCGATGACGTATTTGCATTCGGGCTGTCAACCCCGTCAGAAGTTGATTTGGGTATACTTACAGTCAAATTCCTACATTTTTCCTTTTTCTTTTCAATACAAATTCCATGTATTTTAGCAATAATAACGGTGATGCTATTTTTGAGGGCATTATCATTTGCAGGAGCCTGAGGTCTTTTTCAACTGCCCTCCTTCGGCGGGCAGTTAATGGAAGATCTCGGGCTTCTGCAAATGATAATGCCCTCAAAAATAGCATTACCCTTATATGAGCACTGACCAAGTCAGCGAGTCTGACCACCCGATCCCGTTAGTCGCCTCGTACGACAAGCGTGGGATACTGAAGACCAGTTCTAACCCGGATCTTCACGGGTACATTTCTTACTGGTACCTGTGTCCTCGCCAGGAGTCCCCACAGGTATGACGGAGAGGTAAACGAGGTAAACTGTCCAACAGTCGTAGCGCTACGATCGCTTTGTGAAACAAGTCCCAGATATATATGTAAAGCTTACACAGCACAATATGCATGTTCAACGAGGCAGCGTGTCGCATGTGATAATATGATACAGGCGCCATCTGGTGTCAGTTATTGGTGGTTGCAGAACCTATGGGCCATAAAAGACGTAGGTCCTATAAGTAGTGGCATGTGCTGTACTGAATGTTCAGCCCATGAATGTATTATGAGTGAGTCAGTATGGTTTTGCGACGCTTTTAGCAATATTCCAGCAATATGACGGCGGGGGACACGTGAAATGGGCTTCACACATTGTAGCCATGTGGGGAATCGAACCCGGGTCTTTAGCGTGACGAGCGGACGCTTTAACCATTAGGCTACCCCACCACCTCGGATGTATAGTAATTCTATAATTCTTTAAATAGGCATGTGTAGACAAACGAACAGTATAAGGATGCCATGTCTGTTAGAGGGTCAATATGTTAACTTCAGTAATATTTTTAAGAAATCATTTAAACTATTAAATATTACCCTAGAGACATGTGCAAATCGATTTCGACCAGAGACAACTCTTTAGTGACTGTTTTTTAAAAGGAAAATTAATTCATAGACTAGATGTCAGTCTACCACCTGGCAGGTGAACGCAAGTGGGTTCAGCCAAGACAGTCATCTGTTGGAGAACATCCCCACCCACCCCACCCCCTCCCGCCCTCTAATACGACCACCACCCCATCCATGGGCAAGAGCGTCTTATGAGGACGTCTATCTTGGTCGCGGCGTCCCTCCAGTCAAGCTGCAGGAGCCGGTGTACGCCGTGGATGTCGTCTCGTTGGTTGGTGGCCCACGTCTCCAGCATCCCAAGGTCAGCGGTGAACCCGTCAGGCAGACTGACAAAGTTACCATGGTCAAGTGCGTGGGTGGTGTACATAGGTCAGACGTCTGCATGGAGGCAATGTCTTCAAGCACGGTCTTTCCTGCAGGCTGCAGTGCTCCCCAATTTTGTCCACACAGTCGAGAACGAATGGCCTGTGTTTCACCTGGCTTGACAAGTCCATGCACATTGTCTCCATGTGACCTCTCGTTCTCTTCTGTCAACTTCCTTGTGATCCATTTACGCCTACAACATCGAGCATTCCACGTGCTCGAACTGTCCACTACCCAAAGACCTGGCAACATCCGGAATTCAACGTGATCAAATTGTCCAATTTCCAACGACCTTGCAACATCAGGAATTCAACGTGATCAAATTGTCCACTGTGTTACGAGTTGACAATATTTTGGATTCAACGTGATCAAATCGTTGACTGCCCAGATATGTGACAGCCTCTAATATTCCACACGATCAAACTATAAATTACAGCATGTAGGAAGACAAATTAAACTATAAATTACCCAGAAGTCTCAAGCATTCCACATGATCAAACTGATATATTATCGACAATCTGACAGCCGCAACGATTCCACATGATCAAACTGTCCATTTATTATTATTAACGGTCTGACAGCATCTAGAATTCAGGTGATCAAAACGTCATCTGTGATAGGCCTACTCTGTTTCTAGTACATACCCCATTCACATTCTTTTCCTCGCCCTTTTTATTAATATTCTGTTTATTACCGAAGTCATCAAATTCAGGAAATAAATCCAAATCTACTTTCAAACATATACTGGCTACCCGCCGTCTCCGCATTTAGAACGCAACGTCACAGAAGAAACGCGACGTAATAGTGATATTTTGCCCTAGGGCATCGTATGAAAAATATTAACCACGATATTTTCGCCCTCGTAGGTAATAAATATCGGATATTTAGACTAACATGTTTTCTATGATCGTTTTATTACCCATGTGGTCAACGTATGGGTAGTTGCATACTAATCTCGTACGTCACACGAGTGTCGTATCGCGCTGACCTGTATCGTAACGACTTGACCTGAGATTCTAACGATTTAATTGGATAACCGATGACCTCTCAATTAGGTCACATTCTGACGGAACTGTTTTTTCATTCATAACAAACACGTGAATTCATTCATTCTACAACTTAAATGCATTGTGGGAATGTAAACCTTGCGAACGTTTCCGTGTCGCTGTTTAATTGTGAGTCGAACTGAGACATTATATCCGTCGAAAGACATAGACGCAATGTTTCCACCAGTGATGTAGCCGAATAAAGAAACGGGGTGCTACGGGGTAGTTTACTGTAGGAGGCTGCACGAGGCGATGACAACTGACATGCATCCTGACGTCGGTTACCAAGGCAGTGACGTCATTACAATGTGACGTCATGCAAATATTGTACTACAGTACAAAACCTTTCCGCAACCTCTTTATGAAACCGGTTTCGGTTTGAAACCAAAAAATAACAAAAATACGCTATGTTGCCAGTTTAATACATGTAAGACGTGGGTAATAAATAAAATACCACACTCGGTCTCACTACATACGAATTATACGAAACTCGTGACCTTCCTACCTTTGGCTCGGTCAGATACCATAGGAAGGACACTCGTTTCGTATAATTCGTATGTAATGAGACCTCGTGTAGTATTCTCTATTTATTAAACAGTACAATTAACTACACTTAAAAATGTTCACCTGCTCATTTCATATTTCTAATTTTCTTCCAGACATGCATTATTACATCCCTGATTATTTTTGGTTTAACAAAATACCTACATTCCACAGTCTTGGTGCCGGGCTAGTGGATGTTATAAATGCGTTGTTAATCTGTGTACCACGTATATCTGACGTTCTGTTTGCTTGACCTAAACACATTCGCAATTTGTTGACGCCCTTGCCATACTGACAGTGAGTGAGTTAAGAATACATTATACTCCTGCAGCACGGCGACAAAGGAATCTACATTACAGCAACAGGCAAACAGTGTGTGAAATACGAACCCATTGGAACCCTATAGGAAGTATGAATATTACATAATTCGTCTTACATGTGTGTATTGTCACTACTTGTTTTCAAGGGCAACAACATGTCAACTGCTCATCTGAGATTTCATATCTGTGACTTGTTTGATAAAACACATCGTGCTGTGACAGCATACTGATTTTCCGCCATGTCTGACAGTTGCTAATTGTTATTATAATTATCACCCGTGAAGGTCCGGGTTAGAATGATCCTTCAGTAACCCATGCTTGTCGTAAGAGGCGATTAACGGCATCGAGTGGTCAGGCTCGCTGGCTTGGCTGATACTTGTCATCGGTTCCGAATTGCGCAGATCGATGCTCATGCTGTTGTCTGTTCCAGACTCGATTATTTACAGACCGCCGCCATACAGCTGGAATATTGCTGAGTGCGGTGTAAAACTAAACTCACTCACTCACTATTATAATTATCCATAAATAGTCTAATAATTGTACAAGATTATAATAGTCTTAAAGGCATTCTCGGCTTAATTCAACCCACGCCCAAACACCTACTACAAGAATATTACATACGCGTTTTGAGAGAAACAGGGGAGATCGATTTAAGTCGAAAAGGAGCCCCCGTGAGATGAGAGATTCAGACTTGCTTCATAGAGAGCGTTTACCTCACAGGCAGTGCTGGGTTAACGGGGAAATAATATGGTTCAGGGACTGTGAGACCGACTAAGCGGTTTATATACAATTCAATGGGATTGAACTGACTCGAGGTTGAAACATTAATCCATACGGAAAATGCTTGAAACTATACCTAAGTTTAGAAATTGTATATCAAACTGTTCTAGAAGTGCTGATGTGTGTTCAATTCCCCAAATGGTTAGTATGCTTGAAGCCCATCTCTGGGGCCCCCGCCATGTTACTGCTAGAACTCTTTTAAATTGGTGTAAAACTATACCGTTAACTCACACTCACTGTCCCGAATTTATAGTTAATTCGATTTGCGTTATTGACCTCGAACTTTCACTGCATAGCGACAAAACGTTATCCAAAAATACCATTTATCTACACATCGTTTATCTTCACGGTATCTACCCATACATAAGATTTTCTTTTTTAATATAAAACTCGTGTTTTTCAACATTTTGTTTCTCTTGTGATGTTTGAGATGATGTAGCTTCGTGGTTAATGTGTCTGCTCGTCACATCGGAAGCCCGGTTCGAATCCCAAAGTATCTACAGCCTGAATTCTACACACCTCGTGTCATGTATCTCAACATTATCATTATTTATCTCATTAATTGTGTTGAGCTCTACGTTTTATTATTTTGCTACATTGTTATTTGCATATATTGTTATCTCGACATAATCTTCCCTTAAACCTTTCAGCGGCAAGCAGCAAGACTCAGCTGACCATAATTGAGTTTCTCCTATGCTACTTGTCGGGAATACACACAAGTAAATTGTAAAAGCATTAAAAATGCAACTTCCTCCCTGTAACCCGACTAAACAAAATAACGCAAGAAATGACTCCTTTTCCTAAATATTTCAGCTCCGATGGTGTATAGTTAATATTCCTCAAGAAGCTATTTCCAGCTCCATAATCCGCGACGCCCATAAGTGGTATAATTTGTGAATTTAGATGCATGGGTGTGCGGTGCAACATCGGGCGTTACGTGCCTGGCGTACGTGTTCCTTCATTAGGTAGGAGGTGTTTTGGCAGTGTAAATTATATTTCTTCCTTTCCCCCTTTCCCGTAACCTGTGCACTCGAATTTTCTCTTACGTATCCTGTGTTAATTTATGTACAACCGTGACCCAAAATACCGCCTCTCTTCAGACAATGAACGCCTGAAATTAAACAACGAAACCCTAATATGATTTATGAGGCTGTAAGCGCGTATGTCAAGAGTCGACGCTCGGATCAAGTGGTTGCTATCGCAAGGAGTGAAGGGAGGTTAGCATCAACAATGGCGTAGACGCAGTCAGCGAATGGTGATGACGTTTCCAGCTTTGCCCAAACTCCCGCTATCCCATGTGCTACTCTGAACCTTGCCCAATAGCGCTAACCACCACCACGATAATTGAATTTTACGAGTATCGATCCCTTCGCGCCATTTCAGCGAGGTCGTCTGCTCGCGAGAGTCGCCATCACATCTGCTTCGTGACAGCATTTCATCACAGAGTGACCGACTCTAGGAGCGAGGAGTTGTGCAAAGAGAGTTCCATTCATCCATTCCTGAGCGAGGCGGGAATACATTAATATATCCAGCAA